>NC_134402.1:199514583-199723480 GCF_038048845.1 Mixophyes fleayi
GGGACACAATACCTCCATCAACCGTCTAAATTCCACTGCACAGATGGCGGACACCGGATGCACGTCTAACACCAACAAAGCTGTTACGGCCGCAGTTATCCGCTTTGCCATAGGATGACTATATAGGAGTGGCACTGCAGTGGCAGACAGGATGGCAGTTTGAAAATCTAGGCCCCAAAGAGCACATAATGCCAAAAAAAGAGTTGCAAGATGGAATTGTCCTTGGGCCCTCCCACCCACCCTGATGTTGTTGAAATAGGACATGCACACTTTAACAAACCAATCATTTCAGCGACAGGGCCTACCAAACTGTGGCTGAAATGATTGGTTTGTTTGGACCCCCCAAAACGCGCTGGAGGAAAAAAAAGAGGTGCAAGATGTAATTGTCCTTGGGTGCTCCCACCCACCCTTATGTTGTTGAAATAGGACATGCACACTTTAACAAACTAATCATTTCAGCGAAAGGGCCTACCAAACTACTGTGGCTGAAATGATTGGTTTGTTTGGGCCCCCACACCAAAAAAGCAATTCATCTCTCCCTGTACAAACTAAACTGGCTCTACTGAGGCAAGATGTCGTCCTCATCCTCATCCTCTGATTCCTCGCCCCCTTCAGTGTGTACTTCCTCATCCTCACACATTATCAATTCGTCCCCACTGGACTCCACAACCACAGGTCCCTCTGTAGTCTCTGGAGGCCAGTGCTGTTCTTGATTGAGGAATTGATAATTCATTTTTATGAACATCATTTTTTCAACGTTTTGCGGAAGCAACTTCCTTCGCCGCTCACTGACCAGGTTCCCCACTGCACTAAAAACTCTTTCCAGAGTACACACTGGAGGGGGGACAACTCAGGTAAAATATAGCCAGTTTGTACCGGGGCTTCCAAACTGCCTTTTTTTCCTGCCAGTACAAATAAGGACTGTCTGACATGTTTACCGGGATGATGTGAGCAAAGTAATCCTCCACCATTTTTTCAATTGTGACAGCATCCAATGCAGTGACAGTAGACATATCTGCAATGGTTGGCAGGTCCTTCAGTCTGGACCAGATGTTCTCAGCATCCCTGCCAGCGGGTCTTTTAGGAAAACTGAGCTTTTTCCTCGCAGCCACAGGTGTTGAAGAAAATGAAGGAGGAGCTGTTGGCATGTCACGGTCCTCTTCAGAGGACAATCTCCCACTGTAGACTTGTGTCCACCGGAAACAGAGACACAACATACGCTTTAAACCAAGGAACCTGCACGGTGGTCAGAATGTATTCCTCTGACTTTAAAAGAGTGACCCCCCCTCGGATCCTGGCAAAGCGTACGAAGGGCTTCATCCACAAGAGCTACATGCTTTGTTGAATCGCAATGGTTTACCAGCTCCTCCCTCACTTTCTCCAGCTGCTTCTGCAACAGCCTGATCAGGGGAATCACCTGACTCAAGCTGGCAGTGTCGGAACTGACTTCTCGTGTGGAAAGTTCAAAAGGCTGGAGAACCTTGCACAACACGGAAATCAGTCTCCACTGCACTTGACTCAGGCGCATCCCCACTCCTTTTCCTATGTCGTAGGTGGCTGTGTAGGCTTGAATGGCCTTTTGCTACTCCTCCATACTCTGCAGCATATAGGGGGTGGAGTTCCAGCGCGTCACAACCTCTTGTTTGAGGTGATGGCAGGGCAGGTTCAGCCTTTTTTGATGTTGCTCGAGTCTGCGGTAGGCACTGGCAGAATGCTGAAAGTGCACAGCAATTTTTCGGGCCACCGCAAGCATCTCCTGCAAACTCCTGTCACTCTTGAGGTAATGCTGCACCACCAAATTAACGGTGTGGGCAAAACATGGAACGTGCTGGAAATTGCCCATATGTAATGCCCGCACAATGTTACTGGCGTTGTCTGACACAACAAATCCCCAGGAGAGTCTAAGTGGGGTAAGCCACTGCAAGATTATCTCCCTCAGTTTCTCTAAGAGTTTGTCAGCATTGTGCCTCTTATTAAAACCGGTGATACACAACGTTGCCTGCCTTGGAACGAGCAGCCGTTGTGGAGATGCTGCTACTGATGCAGCTGCTGCTGTTGCTGCGGAAGGCGATGCATCTACCCAGTGGGCTTTCATAGTCATATAGTCCTTAGTTTGCCCTGAACGACTTGTCCACATGTCCGTGGTTAAGTGGACAGTGGGTACAACCGCATTTTTCAGAGCACTGAGGACACTTGTTCATACTTCTCTGTACATCCCGGGTATCGCCTGCCTAGTGAAGTGGAATCTCGACGGGATTTGGTACCGGGGACACAATACCTCCATCAACCGTCTAAATCCCACTCCACTGATGGCGGACACCGGACGCACGTCTAACACCAACATAGCTGTTACTGCCGCAGTTATCCGCTTTGCAATAGGGTGACTACTGTCGTACTTTGTGCTCATGGCAAACGACTGTTGGACGGTCAACTGTTTGGTGAAAGACGTAGCGTTCTTACGACTTCCCCTCTGGGAAGATGACGGACTACCAGCAGAAACAGCAGCAGCGGCAGTAGTAGGCGTACCGCTGCAGGATTCCTCGGATGAATCCCGGATTGAAGAGGACTCAGTCTGGCTGGTGACATGGCCTGCAGGACTATATCTGATGGAGATCGTGGAGGAAGTTGACGAGGAGGGTGTTGGTGGTGTGTATCCAACAGGACCAAGGGATTTAGGTGTCCCTGGACTGCTGACGTTCCTAGC
The DNA here is from genome assembly GCF_038048845.1 of Mixophyes fleayi. NCBI lineage: Eukaryota > Metazoa > Chordata > Amphibia > Anura > Limnodynastidae > Mixophyes > Mixophyes fleayi. The sequence goes on from NC_134402.1 coordinate 199,517,288, forward strand.
CCCAGGTCCTGAACTAAACACTGTATTATGAAGGTTCTTCAGGTGACGTATAAGGGAGGATGTCCCTAGGTGGCCAAGATCCTTACCCCTGCTTATTTGAGCTTTACATAAGCTACATATGGCCATACATTTGTTGTCCGGATTGGGATAAAAATAACTCCAGACCAAAGAGGTGGATTTTTTGGTCTTCTGACCAGGCATGACGATGGGCTTTTTCATCACATGGACAACAACTGTTTCCCCCCCTGGTGTCTCATTTAAGATAACCACATCAGCATCCTCCTCGTCAAGTTCCTCCTCAGCGCCAGCTACATCAATATCCTCCTCCCGGTGTACAACATTGACACCTTTATTAGCCAAATCTGTAACTGGACTGTGGGTGATCCTTCCAGCATATGTAGAGGGCGTGCTGCAAATGGTGGAAGGAGCCACCTCTGCCCGTACAGTGATGGGAAGGTCAGGCTTCACAACCACCAACACCCTTGGTATCGCCTTGGGGATTTGTGATGCCATCTCTCTAGAAGGCAGAGTTGTTTGCTGTGTTGTTGATGACAGCTTAAGTCTCTTAAATTTTTTAGAGGGGTGGGGAGGAGGAGGGCTTAGATCCTTGGGTGAAGCTGAACCACTACTCAAGAACACGGGCCAGGGCCTAAGCCGTTCCTTGCCACTCCGTGTCGTAAATGGCATATTGGCAAGTTTACGTTTCTCCTCAGATGATTTGAATTTTCTTTTTTTACTAATTTTAGTGAACTTTGGCTTTTTGGATTTTACATGCCCTGTACTAGGATATTGGGCATCGCCCTTGGCAGATGACGTTGATGGCATTTCATTGTCTATGTCATGACTAGTGGCAGCAGCTTCAGCATTAGGAGGAAGTGGGTCTTGATCTTTCCCTACTTTATCCTCCAAATTTTTGTACTCCATTATATGCAGCACAAGAGAGTGTACCCCTAAACCACACACACTTTGGGACTGTGGAAACAGTGAAGGTAGTAATATAGATTGCAGTACCTATTTTTTGGGACTGTGGAAACAGTGAACGTAGCAATATAGATTGCAGTACCTATTTTTTGGGACTGCAGAAACAGTGAACGTAGTTATATAGATTGCAGTACCTATTTTTTGGGACTGCAGAAACAGTGAACGTAGTAATATAGATTGCAGTACCTATTTTTTGGGACTGTAGAAACAGTGAACGTAGTAATTTAGATTGCAGTACCTATTTTTTGGGACTGCAACTGCAGAAACAGTGAACGTGGTAATATAGATTGCAGTACCTATTTTTTGGGACTGCAGAAACAGTGAATGTAGTAATATAGATTGCAGTACCTATCTTTTTGGGACTGCCGAAACAGTGAACATAGTAATATAGATTGCAGTACCTATTTTTTGGGACTGCAGAAACAGTGAACAGAGTAATATAGATTGCAGTACCTATCTTTTTGGGACTGTAGAAACAGTGAACGTAGTAATATAGATTGCAGTACCTATTTTTTGGGACTGCAGAAACAGTGAACGTAGTAATATAGATTGCAGTTCCTATTTTTTGGGACTGCAGAAACAGTGAACGTTGTAATATAGATTGCAGTTCCTATTTTTTGGGACTGCAAGAATATATTGCTCTAGAATATTTTTTATACTTTTTAAATTCTTTTTTTATTTTTTATTTTTTAAAAATTTTTTAAAGATTTTTTTATAATGATAAAATTACTATGGGCTTAGCAGAAAAAAACACAGGACAAAAGCACCACTGGACTCAGCAGGACAGACACTGGCCAAAGCACCTCTGGAATCAGCAGGACAGAGCACTGGACAAAGTACTACTGGACTCAGCAGGACAGAGCACTGGACAAAGCACCACTTGACTAAACTAATCAGCAGGACAGAGCACAGGATCTCAACAACCTCCCTCTTCAGTGATCGCAGGGAGAATGAAGATGGCGGCTGCGAGCGGGGCATTTATGACATCCGAGTCTCGCGAGATCCGACGCGAGTCTTGCATGTCATAGCCTCGTTTTGGATTCCTTTGGCGGCCGGAAGTACCCGAACAGTGCTCGGATCCCGTCGGATCCGCACTGTTCGGGTGGGCTCGGATTACCGAAATCCGAGCCCGCTCATCTTTAATTTCAAATATATTATTTTGTAGTTTTTTATGAAGTTATTTTACTGTCCCTTTCTAAGACACAGAGACCCTAAACTATGATAAAGGTAATCTAAGAAAATGTACTACTATTGCATGTGTATATTCCAGTGAACACACAAATCTGTGAATTAGAAGCTCCACCATTTTGTGAGTGACAGCACTCCATGATAGTGTTGAATCTGCAGCTAACCACAGGATGTGATGGCATACCATGTCTGTATTGCGCAAGGAACACGCCATTTCATTGCTTTTTGCAGTTTGAGTTGAAGAGTTTCAATTGTTTTCTTACATTTTAGATTGTGTATAAGGAAACTTAATTGGACATGTTAAACTGTAAGGTTTTTTGTCTATGGAATTTCATGGCTTTTTGTAAAGTGAAAATATTGATAATAAATTTGTGAACTTCACAGCAGTTAAAAATAGTGGAAACTAGATGGGCCAAATGGTTCTTCTTAATCCCTAATAAACAAGAGTGTTTACATTGCTCTACTATATTAGCCTCTACCACCTCTGTAAATAGTTCACCGTTTATGCCCTTCATCACTTTCACAAGACCCTTACATAGATTAACCAATTTATATAAAATAAAGACACAGAGACCTGAGTAAAGTGGCAAAATTAAAAGTTTTATTATTAACTAACTTTGATGGCGGAGAAAGAGCACTGCGGACCAGCTCCAGCTGATACCCATAAACCAAGCGTGGACATGGCGTACTCCCCAAACACTCACCAAACATTGCCATTGTCCCGACTAGAATCACAACATTTCACACACTATGCTGCTCTGTCCTACCTGTTCTTCTCACTTTTACCACATGTGGCTCCTGGTTTCTTTAGTTGTGGCTTGTCCGGATCCTGGAATGTTGGAGGACCTATTTGGAAAAAAAATGGCTACGTTTAGAAAATTGCAGCCAGCCCCACCGTTAAATCAATAGCATCCATGATTAATAATTAGGCCTTCCTCCAGCCCCAACATTAAAATAGTATTCCCATTACCCCGCAAACAAAATAGCAACCATTAATAAGCCACCATCTACCTCACACACACTACATTTCCAAAAGCTCCGTGCCATCACACACACATTACTGTGCCCCTTTATCATCACCATGCTATGCCCCTTATGATCACACTACGCCCTCCATGCTGCCTTTGCCCCTTTCTTCATCCCCCTGTGCCATGCTGCCTTTGCCCCCTCCTTTCATCATCCCCCTGTGCAATGCTGTCTTTGTCCCTCTTTTCTTTAAACCCCTGTGCCATGCTGCTTTTGCCCCTCTTTTCTTTAATCCCCTGTGCCATGCTGCCTCTGTCCCCCTTTCTTTAACCCCCATGCCATGCTGCTTGTCCCTCCTTTCTTTAACCCCCTTTGCCATGCTGCCTTTGTCCCCCTTTCTTTAACCCCCATACCATGCTGCTTGTCCCCCTTTCTTTAACCCCAGTGCCATGCTGCTTTTGTCCCTCCTTTCTTTAACCCCCTGTGCCATGCTGCCTCTGTCCCCCTTTCTTTAACCCCTCTGTGCCATGCTGCTCTTGTCCCTCTTCTCTTTAACCCCCTGTGCCATGCTGCTCTTGTCCCTCTTCTCTTTAACCCCCTGTGCCATGCTGCTCTTGTCCCTCTTCTCTTTAACCCCCTGTGCCAGGCTGCTCTTGTCCCTCTTCTCTTTAACCACCTGTGCCATGCTGCTCTTGTCCCTCTTCTCTTTAACCCCCTGTGCCATGCTGCTCTTGTCCCTTTTCTCTTTAACCCCTCTGTGCCATGCTACTCTTGTCCCTCTTCTCTTTAACCCCCTGTGCCTTTCTGCTCTTGTCCTTCTCTTTAAACCCCTGTGCCATGCTTCTCTTATCCCTCTTCTCTTTAACCCCCTGTGCCATGCTGCTCTTGTCCCTCTTCTCTTTAACCCCCTGTGCCATGCTGCTCTTGTCCTTCTCTTTAAACCCCTGTGCCATGCTTCTCTTATCCCTCTTCTCTTTAACCCCCTGTGCCATGCTGCTCTTGTCCCTCTTCTCTTTAACCCCCTGTGCCATGCTGCTCTTGTCCTTCTCTTTAAACCCCTGTGCCATGCTTCTCTTATCCCTCTTCTCTTTAACCCCCTGTGCCATGCTGCTCTTGTCCCTCTTCTCTTTAACCCCCTGTGCCATGCTGCCTCTGTCCCCCTTTCTTTAACCCCTCTGTGCCATGCTGCTCTTGTCCCTCTTCTCTTTAACCCCCTGTGCCATGCTGCTCTTGTCCCTCTTCTCTTTAACCCCCTGTGCCATGCTGCTCTTGTCCCTCTTCTCTTTAACCCCCTGTGCCAGGCTGCTCTTGTCCCTCTTCTCTTTAACCACCTGTGCCATGCTGCTCTTGTCCCTCTTCTCTTTAACCCCCTGTGCCATGCTGCTCTTGTCCCTTTTCTCTTTAACCCCTCTGTGCCATGCTACTCTTGTCCCTCTTCTCTTTAACCCCCTGTGCCATGCTGCTCTTGTCCTTCTCTTTAAACCCCTGTGCCATGCTTCTCTTATCCCTCTTCTCTTTAACCCCCTGTGCCATGCTGCTCTTGTCCCTCTTCTCTTTAACCCCTCTATGCCATGCTGCTTTTGTCCCTCTTTTTTTAACCCCTATGTGTCAAGCTGCTTTTGTCCCTCTTTTCTTTATCCCCTCTGTGTCAAGCTGCCCCCCCCCCGCTTTCCTACCTTCACTTACCTTTTCTTCTCTCTTCTTTCATGGTCCCCTCTGCTGCTCTGTGCTCCATTGTTCCAGACTGACTGAATGCTGGGCGTGACATGATGACGTCACACCTGGCATTCAGACAGTCTAGAGCAATGGAGCACAGAGCAGCAGAGAGGAGGGACGCCAGCACCGCGATCACGTGAGTATGTTTTTTGTTTTTTATTTAACTACCCTGCTCCCCCCACCAACGGCCAAGCACCCCCACCCCCCACCGCCGCCCAAAAAAAAAAAAAAAAAAAAAGAGAAAATGTAGTTTAAAAAAAAAAAAATCGTCGGCACTAGGGCCCGGGCCGGGCCCCCTGACATGCCCGGGCCCGGGTAATTAGTATCCGCTCCCCCCCCCTCTCGGCGGCCCTGCCTGTCACTATTTAATTTGTCTATAGGGACTAATAAATAGTTCACCGTGTATGCCCTTCATCACTTTCACAAGACCCTTACATAGATTAGCCAACTTATATAAAATAAAGACACAGATGTAACAATCCTGAGACCAGGTTTTGTTACTTTCCCTGTCTGCTCTGTTTTTCTGTGCATCACATGACTCACCCTCAGGGCGTGGTCACTTTACCTGCTCTATTTAAACTCAGCACTGACATCTGCTCACTGTCAGTGCAACTTGTTGCTAGCCTGATTCCTTGGACTCCTGTGTATCCTGTGTCTTCCTGTGTATGAGTTTCAGTTCTCTACCTAGTGCTGGAGCACTTCTACTGGGATTTCCCTGCTGCAAGTTTCATCTTGTGCATATTACCAAGACTTTGTTTTCTCTCTATTGTGCCTCTACTGATTCACATGGCCTGCTGCAAGTCTGTTCATGTGTATATAACAAGACTGTTATTGTGTTTATCCTAGTCACGCTCCGCCGTGGCTATTGGACACCTGCATATTATCATCTGTGCTGTGAATAGACTGCTATTGTGTTTACCACCTTGTCACGCTCTGCCATGGCTAATTGACATCTGCATATCATCATCTGCATATTTATATATATATATATATATATATATATATATATATATATATATGTGTGTTTTTCATTGAAGTATTGAAGAACTACATTGTGTCTTGCCTCCTTATTCTGAACCTAGTAGACTCAGCATCTGGTCATGTACAGGCATGCTCTGACTATCAGACCTGTAACTACCAGCACCGTAACAACAGAGACCTGAGTAAAGTGGCAAAATTAAAAGTTTTATTATTAAGTAACTTTGGTGGCGGAGAATGAGCACTGGGGGCCAGCACTGCACCATTTGCATAACCATCACACAAAGCACCATGATGCACATATAGAATGACATAGGCAACTAGTCAGTCGAGCATGGAGAAAAAGCTGAAACAAAGAGAAAGGTGAGGGAGGGTTTCGGGGAAGGTTATGTTACCCAAATGAAGGTAAAACACAATCGAACCCCAGAGGCACACCACTAATAAGGCCTTCTGGGGAAAAAAACAGGAGAAATCCCTTCGCGCCCTCGCTTAACGCGACGAGCGGAGGAGCCTTGGCTAACCAGGAAAGGGCTAGAGGAATTCCACGAGAGGTAATGGGAGGGTAAGAGGTTGGGTGGTACATGCCAACGGAGACAACAAAAGAGAAGTGTAAAAACAAATACACAAATAAAACAATTCATACAACCAGACTATAAAGCATTTAAACATGTAACCTTTGTAGGCTGCAGATTTCCATCTACCTAACGACTTTATCGACTCCACAGATGACCCTGCCAATGCCGCGGAGGTGGTCGCCCCAATTCCAAAAGAGTGGATGCTATAAACCAACGGGTCTAAACCCAAAAACTTTATTAAATGTTTCAAGACAGCGTTAAATTGATATCTCTTTAACTGCACACTGTTTCTGTGCACTAAGAAAAATGGATTGACAGACCTGATTCGCATAAATTGAGTGGACAAGTTAACCGGAGATATTTCTTTATTCTGCTGATCCTAAATCTGTAACCAACAACCTCTACCGCCCTGATCCATTTTGGATCTGGCTATTTTGCAGGTTAGATGATCTTCCTGTATCACAAGGTCCTTAGTAATCAATCCCGTGGGGCCATGTGCTTTACACTGCCCGACTAACTCCGAAACCCTAAAAGCATCAAAGAACGCCAGAGTAAATGCCGTGCGAAACAAAAGCACCTCGTACTCGTCCCTCGTTACTTCTGCCAGCGCCCGCATAAGCTGTAGTAACATTTGCAAAGTAATCGGGTGACGTGTATCTGCTGGGACCGTCCTCTGCTTTGCCCAACCTTTTAGCGCCTTTGATACAAGAAAGCCCTTAGTAATGTCCACCCTACCATTAAGCTGAACCATAAAAGAAATACCCTCCAGGGCAGCTGACATACTCGCTTTGGAGACACCTTTGTTGAATTTCAGTCACATAAACTTCATAATCGTGTGCCCCTGGTGCTGCTGATCTAGACCCACTGCTACCAAGCTGCTTGATACACTTGCAACGTGGATTGGGCTAGCCCGCGTTCCACCAGACCCCTTATGCCGGAGCGATAATCTGCCAAACACAAGAGGGACAGGCAATGCCTATACAATTGGCCTGTGGAGCTAGCTCTCAGAATCTATTCCACTGAAACCGAGACAGCGCATCCACTATATCATTGATAACCCACGGGACATTTTGTGCGTTGAATGTGATTTTGTTTCTAAGCAGCGTAGATGTCATGGTTAGCTTACTGGAAATAGATCCCTAGACTCTTCTGAACATGGCTAGGCCCAACCACAGGCGCGGAGTCTAACAGGCAGGTGGTTTTCACCATGAACCCAGACAAAGAGGTATTGTCTTAGCAGCACCAAACCTGCAGGTCGCGGTCCCGTGACTGAGTGAACAGCAGAACGATGTGGGGGAGCCAGGTGAAGCGGGTAGAGATGATGGAATCCACAGATGAGTGGTATAAATACAGGAACAACAATAATATATGCTGATAGTAGCAGCCAATGAGTCACTAGGAGAATAGGAGCTCTGCGGAATAACGAGAGAACAAGAGCTGTCACAATGGTGTACTCAGGAGTAGATGGTAGAGATACTGGAACAGCGGAAGCCCAACACTAGCCATAAGTTGGACACACTGAAGAAGCGGAGGTAACTCAGGACAACAGCTGATGAGTTATAGATGAGTTGGGGCTCTGGGAGGCAGCAGTTAAAGAACAGAGGCTGTCACAATGAAGTACTCTGGAGATGGTAATGGAAGTACTGGAGCAGCATTAGTTCAACACAGCCACTGACTGAAGGCAGACTGGAGTAGCAGAGGTAACTCGTAGTAACAGCTGATGAGTTACAGATGTTGTAGTGGCTCTGAGTGGTAGCGATGAGAGAACTGGAGCTGTCACGATGAAGTACAATGGAGATGGTAATAGAGCTACTGGAACAGCGATAGTTCAACACGGCCACAGACTGAGAGCAGACTGAAGTAGCTGAGGTGTCACGGCTAGAAATATTTGTGGATCCCCAACCTCTCCTTAGATGGTAAAGCAGAGGGTGGTGGAGACAAAACATGCTGGGATAAGTTCAGATGGAGGATCACAATGAAAAAATACACAGACGATAAAGTAGTGTTGCAACTTTAGTATATTGTTCAATGGTGCAACAGCAGTAATAAAAGGCATGTACAACTCAGCTGTGCTGAGCACACGGTAGTTGAGAAATTAAACAATCACATCAGTATTTCAAGTGGAAACCATGAGCAACAGCATGAAAAACAAGCAATACAGTTCAACGCTGAGATGATGATCCAGAATACTTGTAACCTTGTAACACAGACAGCAATAAAGGAGAATCACTGACACAACTTGAAAGTCCGATGAGGATAGTAAATAGACTTGGCTGATCCAGATGGAATGTGATTCACTTTAGCGGATGGTGAAAGGTAATGTAACGGTTCTTGTCAGCGGAACAACAGATGTGTATATATATAGTCCAAGAGCTTGGTGAACTAGAGACATGCAATAGAATATTGCTAGAAGTACAGCGTGACAATAGAAGTCCAACACACAGAGAAACGTAAGTTCATCCCTTTTGACAGAAAGCAGCAGATATCGCACAGAATTAAAGGAACTGGCTCCTAGCTCGGCAATGATTCTTAGAAATAGTCCAGCAATTCACAAACAGCAGAATGATAATAATAGCCGTGCCAGACCTAGAACCACAGATGACCAGAACTTGATTGTAGTTCAACAGAATCATGAACAGCTGAGCAGAGCGGTAATGAATCCAATCAAAATGAGCACAGTTTATAACAAGCAACTCACGACAGTTCAATGTGCAGATGAAAGTTCAATGAATATTTGCAGCTTAGAGATGAACCATGAAATGGTATTCAGCAGGGCCAAATAAAGATCAGCGATGACAGGCGATCTCGGCAACCGAATAACATCCAGGAGACACTCAGGGAGTTAGGTATGCAGCCAGAACCCACGGTAGTATGAGTAACACGAAGATCAGGCAATGAATCCCTGATCACAAGAGGTTGATATAGTCTTCAGTAACCAATAAGCTTCAGAAGAGGTTTCTAATTAGGATAACAGAAAACAGCTATGAAAAGGTAGAGACTCTGAAACAGGAGACAAGCACCAACATAGTTCCTTAAAGGGCAAGTCACACAACAGCACCTAGTTATGAGAGCGGTGTGTGACAGGAGGTAACTCATAGTAACAGCTAATGGGTCACAGAGGAAGTAGCGGCTCTGAATGGTAACGATGAGAGTACCGGAGCTGTCACAATGAAGTACACTGGAGATTGTAAGAGAGGTACTGGAGCAGCAATGGTTCAGCACAGGCCATGAACTGAGAGCAGGCTGGAATACACGCTAACCACAGGGAGAACAGGAACCAGAGCCACAGGTTGCAGGAAGTGAGCTTGAAGAACAGGCATCAGACAGGTGAATCCAGGAGGTTTAAATAGTGCTCCAGAAATGCTTAGCCAATGAAAAGAGGGAGGAGGTCCTGAAGTGCAATAGACTCACCTGCACCTGCGCAGATCTGAATATCGTTGAATGAATGAATGAAGAGTGTCTGACGCTGGGACATGGCAGTTTCAAGATCAATTTGCGGGACAGGAGCGTTACAGTAGGATGAGGTGGCGCAACAATGCTATAGCCTGAGGGGAAGACGCACTCTACTTGTTAATGGACTGCACTACCCCAAGTTATCACACCAAAAAACAATGTGACTGCCTCTTAAGGAAGCAGCCCACAGCTCGATGGCTACTATATTGGGAAATAGCTCCAAAACAACCAGGTTTTTCACCAATCCGCTCCTGTGCCATGACTCCGGCCAAGGCTCGGCACACCACTGCCCATTCAAATAAGCACCAAAGCCATGTGCACCTGAGGCATCAAAGGAATAAATCGAGTGTGAAATTATTTACTGGAGGGGTGGGCCATATTCTCTTCCCGTTAAAATCCCTTAAGAATCTCTGCCATACTTGAAAATCATCCTTTATCTCTAGTGACAGGCGAACAGCAGCGTTAGGTCTATTTCTACCTGGCTATGGCTCTTTGCAGCTTCCGACAAAAGACTCTGCCCATAGGAATCACCTTACACGCAAAGTTGAACTGGCCTAAAAGGGACTGAACTTTCCACAAAGTACAAAAAGGGGAAACCAGTGTCGCTGAAATGTTATCCAATAACTTTTTTAGCTTATCCTCCAGGAGCCTGCAACACCCTGCAGCCGATTCAATTTCAATACCCAAGAACGATAAGCATTGGGTCGAACCTTCGGTTTTGTCGAGCATGATAGGTACCCCCATGGCTGTAAACATTGCAAAACATCTAAGCATGTGCGGGAATTATTTGGACATATGATCAAAAAATGATCCAAATAGTGAGCTATCCCCCTGTGACTGGTTCCAGCCTATATGCACCAGTAAAGACAGCTGCTAAACTTTTCAAACAATGAACACAATATCGAGCAGCCTATGGGCAAGCAACAGTCTACATAGAACCCGCAGCGGTGCTTGCTGCTCTCAGGTCCTACGTACACATCCCCGCTACCCGAGGCAATTCTGCATCTGCGGCCTGATGTTGGTTCTGTAAGACTGAAAACAAAGGTCCGTGATATTCTGGCGAACCATAACTGACTTCACCTAAAACTTTAGTTTCATGTCGAGGAGGCGACAGGCTTATATCGAGCCGTAACACGATAAACATGTTCACCACCCTCGGCCCTGAAACCCAACCCCCTCTGCTATGGGGATCATAGCGCCCTGCACACTTTGAGCACTAAACCGGTGACTGCGTGGCTCACTAAGACCTTACGGTGGGAACCGCTGTGAGGAACCGTCTCTACTCCCATGATAATACTCAAAAACCCGTTCAGTCGCCTGATCAGGACTAGAACTGTACCCACCACTGCCCTCCCCCACATCTCCCTGTTGTGCTGCTGCATAATAATTGCTCTCCCCTAACTGTCTATACGATGGGGGAGATAACTGGTAATGCTGCACGCGGTCCAGACTCTGCCCTGCACGGCCCACGGAGAGGGACCCCACCATGAGCCCGGGATAAACCCATATGGCCAAACCCCGTTGTGACATAAAAACCTCCTCGTTCAACCTATCATCCTCTAGCCTAGAACTAACCCTGTTTTGGGTGAAAAAAAACTCTACTATCTAAACCGGTGTCCTCTACCCCCGCAGTGGACTGATAAAATGACCTGCAAGCAGACGAGGGTTGGCCCTGAAACCGCGCCCCCCATGAGGATCCTCTGGCACTGTTAGTAAAAAAAAGGCTGGGTGGGAAAAACAATTGATGAGGTGCAGGGCACAATACTTCCCTAACACTCTCACCTGCAGCCAGCACAGGGGTGGTTAATGGCAGCACAACCACTATGCTGCCCAGAAATGGCTGACCTGCTCCCCCTGGTAGCCCGAATTGACCCTAGTGTCTGTCTGTGTCTGTGTGTGTGTATATTAGGGAATTTAGACTGTAAGCTCCAATGGGGCAGGGACTGATGTGAATGGGTTCTCTGTACAGCGCTGCGGAATTAGTGGTGCTATATAAATAAATGATGATGATGATGATGATCTCCCACTACTGCAGCCACGCTTCTCAGACCCATAGGAGGGGGGGGCGTGGTAGCCACCTGCACCCCATCCCCAGAAACAACCCTACTGGGGGCTCTACTGGACCTCGCAGCTAGCCTACGCCCTCTCCCCTCAGCAGCCCCGGCTCCAACGACGGGAATTGACTCCCGTACTGGGGCGCATGGTCTGCGAATGCGTGCGGCACCCGGCAGTTCACTCTGAACCCGACAGACAGCCTCCTGCACCATGTCCCCGGAGAGGTAGATGCTGCGCTTGACCTCCCATCCATTGCCCGCCGGTGGGAGGCACTGACTATGCTCCCGCCGGAGCTGCCCAATTCACCCGCACCCCCGTCCCCAAGATGGCTACTGGAATCAACCAGGGGGAGCGGAGATGGGCCGGCCTGACCACCAACTTCCTTTGGATGGGGCATACTTGAGCAGGGCAGTGAATACCAAAAGGGGGAAACACAGGGGAAATAAAAGGGGAGATAAGGAAAAGCACAAGGAGTAGGAAAAACTGACAGATAAAATGGATAAAATTAAAGATAAGGAGCACAACACAAAGACAGGTAACGAAATAGGTTGGAAAAAATAGAAAATATATGCAAAATAATACAAATAGCAGAAAAAACTGAACCTTACCTGTTTCCATGTGCTTCTGCCACAGGATCTTGCAAAGCAGAATGAAGCAACCAGGAAATGGGACCCACTATAAAAGAACCCAAGACCTGACCCTCCACATCATTGGTTGGGTCTGCAAAAATGTTAACTCTTTCGGGTAAGTGTAAGCTTGAGTGCAACCCTGTCACTATTTAATTGCATTCATCTATAGGGACTCTCTTGTAATTAGATGCCTATCCCACCTGTCCCCTACTGTTTTGATAAGTAATTTTTCCTCAGATTTCCTCTAAACCTAGTACCCTATTTCAACAGCGTCTTTTTTTCACATATTCCCAACTGCCCACCAGCTTTGTAACCGCATGCACACGTCACCGCCGATTGCACCAGCTTTTATCTCATGTTACCTCCTGTGTACCAGTGTCTCTCACTTGAAACCCCATTCTCGCCAGCTCCATTTTCACTTGTCATCCTCTTTACACCAACAAATCTTTCAAATGTCACTCCTCACGCAACAGATTTTGTCACATGTCACACATGTATGTATGTGCAGGCAGGCAGTGATGGGATGAAGTATGTATGTTCTGGCAGCCATTGGTGCATATATATGTTCTGGCAGGATTTGGTGCATATGTATGCTATGGTAGACAGTGGTGGGGTGCAGTATGATGTTTTGGCTGGCAGTGGAAGGGTCTGTTTGTTGTGGCAGACAGTGGTGGGGTACAGAATATATGTATGTATGTATATGTTCTGGCAGGAAATGATGGGGTGCTGAATGTATATTCTTGTAGTCAGCAATGTGGTGCAGTATGTATGTAAGTATGTTTTGTCAGGCAGTGATGGGGTGCAGCATGTACGTATGTTCGTTATGGCAGGCTGTGATAGGGTGCAGTATGTATGTTGTGACAGACAGTGGTGGGGGGTACAGTATGCATGTATGTTCTGGCAGACAGTGGCGGCATGCAGTATCTATGAATGCATGTTCTGACAGTCAGTGGTGGTGTGCAGTATGTATGCATGCATGTTCTGGCAGTCAGTGGCGGCATGCAGTATGTATGCATGCATGTTCTTGCAGTCAGTGGCGGCATGCAGTATGTATGCATACATGTTCTGGCAGTCAGTGGCGGCGTGAAATCCAATAGCCCCAGTGGCTGACCCTGTAGAACGCACATTAACTTATCCCCAACACCCATGGGGAATGGATCTAATGGTCGTGCACAATTTTTGGCCTAGGCAGCGGTTGGGAAACTGTACATACCGCTCCTACACCACAAACAAGTCTCAGTGATGGCACAGAATTGCATGTTCTCCATCGAAATTACAGTATGGAGAAGACTCAATTTCTGTTGAAAAATCCGTAAGGAAATTCCAAAATATGATCTCATTATAGACCCTTTTACCTCCTGCGATATTTTTGAGGGACATTGTGACAAATTTAGTGTCGCATGGACTTGTTTAAATTGTGGTTACCCACTCACCTCAATCAGCAACTGGAAAAACTGCTCCCAAAAATGGTCAATTTCATGATGAGGAAGAAAGACTTTCTGTCCTCATGAAATTGGCAACTGGCCATTGGGAAGTTACCCCAGAGATACTATCTAACTTTAAACCAACCATTCACGATGAGCCATTGTCTCTATGTGGTAGGTTTGAAGCAATGAATAGAAAAGAAACCAAAGATCAAGATCAAGGTAAAGACGTTTCACAAGGCATGATATGCATGTTTGCGGAAAAGTTTCCTTACGTTGACACAGCAATTCACTTAAGTGCAGCTAAAGAACCAACGTTTGTAGACACAGCAATGGTTATAGAAGAGTATAGACAAGATTTGATGAAAAACAGGAAGTCACTAAAGATGAGGGAATATGTTGTGGTAAATGGCAGATCACAAGACAACCGTTACACAACATATGGAAATGTGCACAGACAAACACATATGACCCCTACAGCTCCTCCACAGGAGAAATGGATGAATGTGCAATGTTATGCATGCCTAAAGTTTGGCCATGTAAGATGTAACTGTCCACCAGGTGTTCGCAAAGAGTATATAAGGGACTCTGAACACCTGGGCAATAACAATGGCTTTAAAAACAAGCCTCACATTAGAGAGTTAGATGAACAAACACTCACCCAGTCAAAACTGCAGCACTTGAATCAGATGCAAATGTGTGTCGCTTGTAAGTACACACACTGGCCAAACAGGACAGTCTCATGTACAGTCACATAACTCAGTGACTCCACAGACACAGAACTCTTTAGAACAGGTAAACAATTGTGATGTACAGAAAGCACAAGTAGCAGTTCGCACAGCAGATGTCCCTACTGGGAATCTGGTACAACTAGATTGAAGGTTAGGGACCTCTAAGGATCCACCAATATGCAATATCATATTGGATTCCTCAGGGAGACCCCACATAATGGCCAAAATAAAATATGAATTACTGAAAATTCCGCTTGATACTGGGGCAGATATATCAATAAATAATGTAGAACATGACTTACTACCAGACAGCCCTCAGAACTGATGTAATGACACAGATTGGCTGGATCTTAGATCTAGCAAACTGTTTGCTATGAAAGGGCCTACAAAACTCAAAGGTTTGTGTGATAAAGAAGCATTACTTAGGACCACTCATACATGAAATTAGTGGAACAGTTAACATGGTTGTACACAAATGGCCACAGGTCTAACATAACACAGACCTTGAACCTATTTTGCACAAATTCCCAGAGCTGTGGGCTCAAGGGAAGAATGATTATGAAAAGATGATTGATGTCCAGGTGGACATACAAGGACCAGATCCACCACCTCAACGCCAATATTGTTTCCCCCCTGAAGCTATGCAACCAGTGATAGAAGCTGTGACTGACTTAGAAGCAAAGGGGGTGGTCATAAAGGGAAATTCCAAGTGCAAAAATCCCTTATGGCCTGTCAAGAAGAAGGAGACTAACACCTGGAGACTCACAATTGATCTCAGGGTTTTGAATAAATATACCCCCATGTCAGCACAGGTGGTAGCATAGACACCAGACATATTGGCAAGAATAAACGGCAAAAGTAAGGTATTCTCTACCATTGATGTAGCTAATGGTTTCTTTTTGATACCATTGACAGTAAGCTGGCATTACAAATTTGCATTCACCATGCAAGATACGCAATACATGTTTTGCGTATTACACCAAGGATTTCACAGTAGCCCCACATACTTCCATCAGGCATTAGCAGAAGTACTGAGTGTATTTTCACACCCAGAATGCTTGCTGCAATATGTGGATGATCTACTACTCCATACAGAGACTATGGAGGAACATTTGACACTTCTACAGGAATTGTTAGCCCTCCTTGTACGTGCAGGGCTCAAACTGAGTCCTCACAAAGCAAACCTGGCTAGGTCAGATGTCATATTTCTGGGCGTCAAGATCGCTCATCGGACAAAAGGTATTATGGTCAAATTACATAGACCAAATACCATACAAGATTTGTGAAAATTTCTTGGGGTTACAAACTTCATGAGGGAGTTCATAGAGGATTTTGCTACAAAAGCGAAATCTCTGTATGAATTGCTCAGAGGTGAGGAACCTTCATTGAAAGAATGGGCAAAAGCACAGGAAGGGGCATTTTCTGCTCTGAAAAGAGATCTCTCTTCTGCCCCAGTTTTGTCCACTCCACACCCAGAGGGCTAGCTGGAAATTTAGGCTCACGCCAGCCTAGAGTCCATATCAACAGTCTTACTACAAGAAGTAGGATCTGTGACTAGACCACTAGGCTATTTCTCAAGACTTCTTTCTCCTGTGGAAAGAGGTTTTGATGAATGTGCAAAACAGCTGGCTGCAATACATTATGCTGTCAAAGTGACAGAACATATTGTGGGCTTTAGACCCCTTACTATACAGACCCCACACTCTCCATTAACCGTTCTACTCTGGGACATGCTGCCTGGTGTCTCTCAACAGAGTTTTGGGAGATGGATAATGGATTTAAGTGGACACAATCTCAAAATAAGTCACAAGGCCAAATATGTATTGTCTGAACTGATAAACACAACAGGGACGGAACATAACTGTGGACAAATGTCATATGATGAAACAATGACTTTGTTTAGACAAACTACACATCCGGAGGACCGTGTCATCTTTGTTGATGGGTCATGGTCACACACGGATGGGAAATATGTGACAGGTTTGCAGTCTTGGATAAGAATATCCAAGGCCCATTTTCAAAATGGGTTGAGGCCATTCCAACTGTAAATGACTCTGCTACTACCACAGCAAGGGTCTTATGGGAACAGATTCTGTCACGTTGGAGAGTTCCCAGGATCATTGAATCTAATCGGGGGACACACTTTACTGGCAAGGTCATGAAAGCGCTTTGTGAACTACTGGACATAAAACAGCGATTTCATGTACCGTATCATCCCCAGTCAGCAGGAATAGTAGAACGAATGAATCGAACAATCAAGGCAGCTCAGTCAGTTTCTCACTGACTGGGGACAGGGATTGCAGAGTCTCTGTGAGAGAAAGCCTGATATCTGTCTTGTAGGTAACTGCTAAAAACATATTTTTGTTTTGTCTTAGTTTGTTAATCAGTTGTAACCAGTGTTTAGTTAGAGCTGGATGGCAAGATGTTTATTTTGAAGTTTCTCTTTTGTTTTCTTATGGAATTGAACTCGCAGAGGCCAGTTGCATGAAAGCTTTGGACTTGTGTGAAAACTCTCAGCTGCTATAAACACCATCTACCCACATACCCGGTCACAATATATATATATAGATAGATGGATATAGATCTCATTGTATGTTTTTCATATAAATAAATTAGTTTGATTATTTAGATACATCAGAGTGTATAGCTTAATTTATGTGACCAGATGGTTTGATTTTTGTCTCTTAAACCGATAATTATTTTATTTTGATTGGGGAATTCATTGTTATTACTTATAAAGACGTTGCTTTCCCTCCTTTTCTTACATAACACTTTGTATATTACCACAGCTGTTGTTAACAATTTAGAAAATATCATTTTTTTTGATCCTTAAGCACCTGAATTTTTGCATATATTTATTTTGTGTTAGACCTAAATGGTTTATGTACTATACTCACTGTAAGGTGTTGCTTAATGTTGTGCAGGCTTTGTTTAAAAATAAAATAATTATTAATTAGTTGATTAGAACAAGGTCTATTTATACTGTACGAGGTTTCCCATGACAGAATGAGAAAACCCTGTACAGCATAAATTGACCTCACATCTGTTTATATTTCATTTAGCGTTGCATGTTCTTCCATAGAGGGGCAAAGTCCGGTTGTTCTATATGTTTTATTTTATTGCCAATCCTGTTCCAGTGGAATTATTATGAGGTCTTTTGGACCGAAGAAAAAAAGATGTTTACATAGATATTTGAAGTAATATGGGGTCCTCTGGAATGAAGAAAAGAAGACATTTGTCATGGACTTTTGGAATATAATTTGTTTTGGACAGCTACAGGACCTTTGGGAAGATTTTGGTTTTGTATGGGTATGGTTTTAAGCCTGATTGGATTTCAAGTTTACAAGATTGGATCATAGACAGATGAAGACATCTGATGGTAAGTATTTGGGGTTTTATTATTTTATTTTTTATTTTATTTTTTTTAAATCTTTTTATTCGGTTTTCTCAGAAATTTAGAAAAATGACAGTAACAATAACAGACACAAAGTATACAATACCAATTACTTATATAGATTTGTTCATATACATTCAAAATTTTAGTCCAGTGACTGAATTTGTATAAATTATACATCAACATTATGTATAACTTTATGTTTATACCAACTTAAAATCTAAATTGAAGAAAAACAAAAACAAAAAACAACACAGTTTTTAAGGAAACCTGGAATCGGGGGAAGAGGGGGGGGGGGGGTGGGGGAGTAGTTGCTAATTTTAGCAAGCGGAAGCCAGACCAACCATACAGATCAATCTTTTTCCAACCTAATAATTGCCTGTGTCTTTAAGGTAGTATAGAGGGAATAGAACTAGAAATTATTTTTGTAATTTTCTCTATATTTAGAGTGAATTCAAGTCCCCAGAATTCAAGAGAACCAGCAATATCCTTTGGCCAGAATAGACTTTTCTCATTAAGCGAGTCAAGAATCAGCTTAATTGTCTAAGTAAATACCAAGTAGTATATTCGAATAATTTATAGATATTTTGTTGAACTGAGGGTTCTAGCGACTCAATATAGGTGCCCCATTTCTTCTGAAATCTCTCTCCACCTTTTTCTATGTCTGGGAGAGTGGCTCTTCTGTCCAAATAAATAATTAAATTTTAAGTACCTCCAGAGACGGAGGCATTGGCGATGTCCAATATCGTAGAATCAATTTCTTTGCTACCGTAACTATTACTGTTAGAGCAGATAATATCTCAGATACGGATAGGTATTCCTTCCAGCTACTGAAATCAGCCAACAAAAGGGGTTCTGCGGCCAATGCCACCCCTGATTTGAATGTGTTCTTAATAAAGTTAACAACTTTATACCATGATTTCATAATCTTCCTGCAATTCCAGAAGTTATGTAACCAATCCGCTTTTAGAGACTTGCATTTTGGGCAAAGACCTGTTTCTCCCTCAACCATAAACCTACATCTTGACTGTGGTATATATGCTCTATGTATCACCTTCAAGTGTACTTCCTGGAGATGAGTATAAATAAACGATAATAATAAACGATAATAATAGATAACGATTTCCAAATTAATTCAAAGTGCAGAGTTAAAGTGATTGGCTCACTTATACTAGAGATGTCTTTTTGCCACGCCTTCACTGTTCGGCTCCAGGGGATTATATTTTGTGTGGATAATAAATCTGCATATGTATACCTAATTTTAAATTTGATGTTTTTCGAAAAGGAGAGCAGACTTTCCAAACTATCTGGGCTTTGTATAGATTTCCTCGGGACTAGGTTTGAGTTTGCATAATGCCTAAATTGGAGATACATAAAAAACTGCGAGTTAAGAATCCCTAGTTTTTCTTTTAATTGCTCAAAAGAATAGATCCTGCCACCCGGGTCAAAAATGTCCCTTATTGCCATTATCCCCTTATCACGCCATGCGAGAAAGTTTACATTTTCTAAACTGAGTTGAAATGCAGGATTACCCCAAGTTGGAAGAAAACTGGTGGTTTTGAAGTCTCTATTATATTTCTTGTTAATATGGATCCATGCTTTGTGTGTATCCTTAAAAAAGATATTTTTGTCAAATTGTGGCGGTATCAAGGATTTAGGTAAATGTAAAAGTGCTGCCGGGGAGTATGGGTGAAATAGAGCATTTTCAAGTTTTTTATCAGTATAGCGATTACGTTGAAAAAGCCAGTCAGAGATGTATCTGAATAATGCTGCACGTGTGAATAAATTTATATCTGGCAAGCCTATTCCTCCTTGTGTTTTTCCAAGAATCAATTTGCTCCTTGGTATGCAAGGTTTTTTAGAGTGCCAAATAAATTTGGAAAACAATTTTGTGCAAACATGCGTGTCCAGCTTGTTTAAACCTATAGGAAGCATTTGAATTGGATAAGATAGCTTTGGAAAAATGACACTTTTTATGACCGCATTATGCCCCAGGAGAGAAAGCGGGAGATCATGCCATTTGCTTAGGAGCATTGAAATTTGTTTGATAATGGCTGGGTAATTGGCTCCATACAGGTTTTGGAGCTTAGCTGGGATATGAATCCCTAGTTATTTGATTTTGGTATGGCTCAGTGTGAAGTGAGATGTGAGGAATGAATTATTCACTATAGCTTGGGTGCCTGCCAGTGGGAGCATTTCTGATTTATCAAAGTTTATCTTATATCCTGCGAAGGAACTAAATTCCTAAATTGTGCTCAGGATAGCCGGGATTGATTTTTCTGGGTTAGACACCATCAATAACATGTCATCTGCGAAAAGTGCTAATTTAGCTTCTTGATTCCAAACTTTTATGCCTATGTGATACAATGTTTTCAGGGTGTTAATGTATTGTGCCGGGAATCCGAATTTGTGAAGGGTAGTGAATAAGTGTTCCCATGTTACCAGGTCAAATGCCTTTTCGGCATCTAGGGAGAGCAATAAGGCTGGATCTTCCTTCCCCAAGCCCTCCAAGGCCTGGAGGACCGTCAGGATTTTTCTAACATTGGTTACTGCGTGCCACCCCCATATAAAGCCTGTTTGATCATTGTGAATAATAGTTGGCAACAGGATTTTTATACATTCTGCCATTATTTTCGTGAATAGTTTATAATCGATATCAAGTAGCGATATGGGTCTGTAAGATCCTGGTAGCCCGCGGTCTCGTCCCAGCTTAGGAAGCACCTTGACAATGGCACTATTAAAATAAATTGGGATTTTGTTTTCCAAGAGTATCAAGTTGAAGAGATCTGTCAGCAGAGCTACAACTCTGTCTTGTAAGATTTTGTAAAATTCCCCGCTTAACGCGTCTGGGCCCGGGGACTTTAAAAGATTTCAATTGCTTAATCGCTTGTGATACCTCCTCAGAAAAGATGGGCTGAATTAAGGAGTCTGCTTGTGTTTTTGTCAATTGAGGCATAACATTTTTACCCCAAAACAGAGATTGTGCGTTTGTATCAATTGTGTCCTGGGAATAAAGATTAGAATAGAATGATCTTAGGATCTCTATAATTTCTGTCCCTCTATATTTTACGGATCCATCATGTGATTGTAATGATGAAATATTACTATTTAGCCTAGTACCATTTAATAAATTCGAGAGAATCCTACTGGATTTGTTGCCAAACTTATAGAAATTAAACTTACTCGCCATATCTTGACGTGTACATTGTTGCTGCATTACCTTATCAAAATGTACTTGATTTTGCCTATATTTGTTTTTATTTTCTGCAGTGGGCTGACCTTTATATAACTCAAAGGACTTTGTCAGTTCACGCTGAGCTTCCAGATAAGTCTTCTGCTGATCTTTATTATATTTTGTCATATATGAAATGATCTCCCCCTCAGGACTGCTTTGGCAGTCTGCCAGAATAGTAAAGGGTCATCGGCATGTTGTTGATTATTATGTACATATTCGTCCCATGCTAGTTTTAACATATCTTGAAACTTATTGGAATTAGAAAGTTTAGCTGGGAATCTTAATTGCTTGTGCTTACCTAATGGGGTCTGTCTTTCTATTTTAATTCAAATCATGGCATGGTCAGAGAGACCTATTGGTTCAATACCAGTTGATAGGGTTTTATTGCTTAAAGTGTGTGAGATCAGAAAATAGTCTATGCGGGAGAGTGTGTTGTGAGCTGCTGATAGACATGTGAACTCTAAATCGACTGGATGTCTAGCTCTCCATACATCAAACAACCCCAGCTGTTCACCTATATACTTTATACCAATTTGACCACCAGATCTCTTCTGTCTTAAGGGAGCTGATCTATCTAGATGTCTAGAGGCCACTATATTAAAGTCTCCCCCAATTATGAGAGATGAACTTGAGTATGTATAGAGTTTATTAATCAGTTGTAGAAAAAATGTTTTAGACTGCGTATTAGGGGCGTAAACGTTACAGATTACATATTTGGAGCCCTCGATAGTAGCCTCTAATATAACAAATCTCCCTTCATTATCAATTATCTTATGGTGAATATCCACCTGAAGGTTCTTTCTAAATAGGATTGCCACTCCTCTTGATTTCTTATTGTAAGAGGCATATACCAATATTTTATGTCCCAACATAGAGAGTTTGTCATGATCTGTGTCAGTCAGATGGGTCTCCTGAAATAAGGATATATCTGCTTTAGACTTGTTCAAATATGTCAGCAGCTTTTTCCGTTTAATAGGTGAGTTGATACCACCAACATTCCATGAGCAAATTTTTAACGCCGACATCTAACTTTCATATTTATATATTCTCGAATAATGTCAGTAATCTTTAGACAGTAAATATAAGTTAGAAATGACTACCTCTGATATAACCACAGATGTACTAAAAAGTATTTTGTGTGCTGGTCTTTCCTCCCCCATACTGTAATTTGACGATTGATCTGGTCTTTTTTTTTTTCTTTTTGTTTTGTCTAAGCTTTGAAAAAGAGCAACTACTGTTAAGGTAAGGTAGTGGTGGGGACATAAACATTGGGTGTGAAAGAAATAGGTGTGGCACAGCATAATCACTGTGAACTCCAATTATTTTAGTGTGCTGGAGACCAGCCCACCATCTTGACATATTAATTGTAAATTGAATGAGAAATACTAACCCAAGCATAGTATTGGGATAGAGGGTTTAAAATGAGAGAGAGGAGGGAGAGCCCACTCACTTGGCAGTAAAATCCCACAATTACCATCATCATTACTTATTAATGCGGTACAGTGCAATACAATACAATATAACAGGGAACAACTCTGTATCAAAGCTTACAAATGCGCTATGTCTAGATCTGACTGGTAGGGCGAAAATATGAAAACCACATCAGATCAGAATACAGTTTAGATGAGTGATACTATAACACTAAACATAATCTTAGTTAATGTTGCGGCCTTAATGGGTATAATACAAGCCTGAGATATTTCAGATACTAGTTTTAATTAGGGATGAGCGCACTCGGATTTATGAAATCCGAGCCCACCCGAACGTTGCGGATCCGAGTTGGATCCGAGACAGATCCGGGTATTGGCGCCAAATTCAAATCTGAAACTGAGGCTCTGACTCATAATCCCGTTGTCGGATCTCGCGATACTCGGATCCTATAAATTCCCCGCTAGTCGCCGCCATCTTCACTCGGGCATTGATCAGGGTAGAGGGAGGGTGTGTTAGGTGGTCCTCTGTCCTGGTAGATCTCGTGCTGTGCTGTTTAGTTCTGTGCTGTGCTGTTTAGTTCTGTGCTGTGCTGTGCTGTGCTGTGCTGTGTTCTGCAGTATCAGTCCAGTGGTGCTGTGTGCTGTGCTCTGTCCTTCTGAGGTCAGTGGTGCTGCTGGGTCCTGTGCTGTGTCCTGTTCAGTCCAGTGGTGCTGTGTCCTGTGCTCTGTGCTTCTAAGGGCATAGTTATTTCCCCAATATTCCCCTGTGTTTAAAAAAATAAAAAAAAGTTATTTAAAAAAATACCAAAAACTACTTTAATTTTTTTTAATTACCACAAAATTTGCACAACCAATCCTGCAGTATAAGCCCATTGGTACTGCAATATTACCAAGTTCACACATTCAGCAGTAAAAGTCCAGTGGTACTGCAATATTACAAAGTTTACACATTCTGCAGTATCAGTCCAGTGGTGCTGTGTCCTGTGCTCTGTCCTGCTGAGTTCCGTAGTGCTGCTGGGTCCTGTGCCATGTCCTGTTCAGTCCAGTGGTGCTGTGTCCTGTGCTCTGTGCTTCTAAGGGCATAGTTATTTCCCCATTATTCCCAAGTTTTTAAAAAATAAAAAAAAAGTAAAAAAAAAATTACAATTAAAAATTAAAAAAAAAAATATATAATTATAACCAAATTTACAAAACCAATCCAGCAGTATAAGTCCATTGGTACTGCAATATTACAAAGTTCACACATTCTGCAGTATCAGTCCAGTGGTGCTGTGTCCTGTGCTCTGTCCTGCTGAGTTCCGTAGTGCTGCTGGGTCCTGTGCCGTGTCCTGTTTAGTCCAGTGGTGCTGTGTCCTGTGCTCTGTGCTTCTAAGGGCATAGTTATTTCCCCATTATTCCCAAGTTTTTAAAAAATAAAAAAAAAGTAAAAAAAAATAAAAAATTTAAAAAAAAATAAAAAATATAATAATTATAACCAAATTTGCAAAACCAATCCAGCAGTATAAGTCCATTGGTACTGCAATATTACCAAGTTCACACATTCTGCAGTATCAGTCCAGTGGTGCTGTGTCCTGTGCTCTGTCCTGCTGAGTTCCGTAGTGCTGCTGGGTCCTGTGCCGTGTCCTGTTCAGTCCAGTGGTGCTGTGTCCTGTGCTCTGTGCTTCTAAGGGCATAGTTATTTCCCCATTATTCCCAAGTTTTTAAAAAATAAAAAAAAAGTAAAAAAAAATAAAAAATTTAAAAAAAAAATAAAAATTTAATAATTATAACCAAATTTGCAAAACCAATCCAGCAGTATAAGTCCATTGGTACTGCAATATTACCAAGTTCACACATTCTGCAGTATCAGTCCAGTGGTGCTGTGTCCTGTGCTCTGTCCTGCTGAGTTCCGTAGTGCTGCTGGGTCCTGTGCCGTGTCCTGTTCAGTCCAGTGGTGCTGTGTCCTGTGCTCTGTGCTTCTAAGGGCATAGTTATTTCCCCATTATTCCCAAGTTTTTAAAAAATAAAAAAAAAGTAAAAAAAAATAAAAAATTAAAAAAAAAAAAAAATATATAATAATTATAACCAAATTTGCAAAACCAATACAGCAGTATAAGTCCATTGGTACTGCAATATTACCAAGTTCACACATTCTGCAGTATCTTGTGCTACATATAATGGAGACCAAAAATTTGGAGGATAAAGTAGGGAAAGATCAAGACCCACTTCCTCCTAATGCTGAAGCTGCTGCCACTAGTCATGACATAGACGATGAAATGCCATCAACGTCGTCTTCCAAGCCCGATGCCCAATCTCGTAGTACCGGGCATGTAAAATCCAAAAAGCCCAAATTAAGAAAAAGTAGCAAAAAGAGAAACTTAAAATCATCTGAGGAGAAACGTAAAGTTGCCAATATGCCATTTACGACACGGAGTGGCAAGAAACGGCTTAGGCCCTGGCCCGTGTTCATGACTAGTGGTTCAGCTTCACCCACGGATCTTAGCCCTCCTCCTCCTCCCCCCCCCTACAAAAAATTGAAGAGAGTTATGCTGTCAGCAACAAAACAGCAAACAACTCTGCCTTCTAAAGAGAAATTATCACAAATCCACAAGGCGAGTCCAAGGATGTTGGTGGTTGTCAAGCCTGACCTTCCCATCACTGTACGGGAAGAGGTGGCTCGGGAGGAGGCTATTGATGATGTAGCTGGCGCTGTGGAGGAACTTGATGATGAGGATGGTGATGTAGTTATTGTAAATGAGGCACCAGGGGGGGAAACAGCTGATGTCCATGGGATGAAAAAGCCCATCGTCATGCCTGGTCAGAAGACCAAAAAATGCACCTCTTCGGTCTGGAGTTATTTTTATCCAAATCCAGACAACCAATGTATGACCATATGTAGCTTATGTAAAGCTCAAATAAGCAGGGGTAAGGATCTTGCCCACCTAGGAACATCCTCCCTTATACGTCACCTGAATAACCTTCATAGTTCAGTGGTTAGTTCAGGAACTGGGGCTAGGACCCTCATCGGTACAGGGACACCTAAATCCCGTGGTCCAGTTGGATACACACCAGCAACACCCTCCTCGTCAACTTCCTCCACAATCTCCATCAGATTCAGTCCTGCAGCCCAAGTCAGCAGCCAGACTGAGTCCTCCTCAATACGGGATTCATCCGAGGAATCCTGCAGCGGTACGCCTACTACTGCCACTGCTGCTGTTGCTGCTGTTAGTCGGTCATCTTCCCAGAGGGGAAGTCGTAAGACCGCTAAGTCTTTCACAAAACAATTGACCGTCCAACAGTCGTTTGCCATGACCACAAAATACGATAGTAGTCACCCTATTGCAAAGCGTATAACTGCGGCTGTAACTGCAATGTTGGTGTTAGACGTGCGCCCGGTGTCCGCCATCAGTGGAGTGGGATTTAGAGGGTTGATGGAGGTATTGTGTCCCCGGTACCAAATCCCGTCGAGATTCCACTTCACTAGGCAGGCGATACCAAAAATGTACAGAGAAGTACGATCAAGTGTCCTCAGTGCTCTAAAAAATGCGGTTGTACCCACTGTCCACTTAACCACGGACATGTGGACAAGTGGTTCTGGGCAAACGAAGGACTATATGACTGTGACAGCCCACTGGGTAGATGCATCCCCTTCCGCAGCAACAGCAACAGCTGCATCAGTAGCAGCAACTACAAAATGGCGGCTCGTGCAAAGTCAGGCAACATTGTGTATTACAGGCTTTAATAAGAGGCACAACGCTGACAACATATTAGAGAAAATGAGGGAAATTATCTCCCAGTGGCTTACCCCACTTAGACTCTCATGGGGATTTGTGGTGTCAGACAATGCCAGTAACATTGTGCGGGCATTAAATATGGGCAATTTCCAGCACGTCCCATGTTTTGCCCACACCATTAATTTGGTGGTGCAGCATTACCTCAAGAGTGACAGGGGTGTGCAGGAGATGCTTGCGGTGGCGCGCAAAATTGCTGGACACTTTCGGCATTCAGCCAGTGCCTACCGCAGACTAGAGGCACATCAAAAAAGCATGAATCTGCCCTGCCATCACCTCAAACAAGAGGTTGTGATGCGCTGGAACTCCACCCTCTATATGCTGCAGAGGATGGAGGAGCAGCAAAAGGCCATTCAGGCCTACACAGCCACCTACGACATAGGCAAAGGAGTGGGGATGCGCCTCAGTCAAGCGCAGTGGAGACTGATTTCCGTGTTGTGCAAGGTTCTGCAGCCATTTGAACTTGCCACACGAGAAGTCAGTTCCGACACTGCCAGCTTGAGTCAGGTCATTCCCCTGATCAGGCTGTTGCAGAAGCAGCTGGAGAAAGTGAGGGAGGAGCTGGTAAGCCATTGCGATTACACCAAGCATGTAGCTCTTGTGGATGTAGCCCTTCGTACGCTTTGCCAGGATCCGAGGGTGGTCACTCTTTTAAAGTCAGAGGAATACATTCTGGCCACCGTGCTCGATCCTCGGTTTAAAGCGTATGTTGTGTCTCTGTTTCCGGCGGACACAAGTCTACAGCGGTGCAAAGACCTGCTGGTCAGGAGATTGTCCTCTGAAGAGGACCGTGACATGCCAACAGCTCCACCCTCATTTTCTTCCACATCTATGGCTGCGAGGAAAAAGCTCAGTTTTCCCAAAAGAGGCACTGGCGGGGATGCTGATAACATCTGGTCCGGACTAAAGGACCTGCCAACCATTGCAGACATGTCTACTCTCGCTGCATTGGATGCTGTCACAATAGAAAAAATTGTGGATGATTACTTTGCTGACACCATCCAAGTAGACATGTCAGACAGTCCATATTGTTACTGGCAGGAAAAAAAGGCAGTTTGGAAGCCCCTGTACAAACTGGCTCTATTTTACCTGAGTTGTCCCCCCTCCAGTGTGTACTCGGAAAGAGTTTTTAGTGCAGCGGGGAACCTGGTCAGAGAGCGGCGAAGGAGGTTGCTTCCTCAGAACGTTGAAAAAATGATGTTTATAAAAATGAATACTCAATTCCTCAATGAAGTACAGCACTGCCCTCCAGATACTACAGAGGGACCTGTGGTTGTGGAGTCCAGCGGGGACGAATTGATAATGTGTGATGAGGAGGAAGTACACACTGTAGGGGGAGAGGAATCAGAGGTTGAGGATGAGGACGACATCTTGCCTCAGTAGAGCCTGTTTAGTCTGTACAGGGAGAGATGAATAGCTTTTTTGGTGTGGGGGCCCAAACAAACCAATCATTTCAGCCAAAGTTGTTTGGTAGGCCCTGTCGCTGAAATGATTGGTTTGTTAAAGTGTGCATGTCCTATTTCAACAACATAAGGGTGGGTGTGAGGGCCCAAGGACAATTCCATCTTGGACCTTTTTTTTTTGCATTATATGACCAATCAACAGTCGTTTGCCATGTTCAAAAAGTAAAACCAAATTTAACAAAATTCAAGAAATTAAACCAAAAGTAAAATGCCCTGTCATAATTTAAAACAAGAGGTATTGACGTGCTCTAAAACTACTGTATTGTTGTTTATATTTTATAAACACTACACTTGAAAGCTTGAGTCTTTCAATAAAAAAGTAACTGTCCATTGCACGAATATTTGCAACAGGGACAATTTTAGGGTTAAGAAAGTCAACTAATAACACTTCGACGCTGTCTGTCTTTATAAACACTACACTTGGAAGTTGGAGGAGGTATTGTGGCCCCGGCACCAAATTTACTACCGGGGCCACTCCACTGTGCAGTCCATATTAGGTGTATCAGATATTAAACAACGGTGACAGTTGATGCCCAATTTTTTAATTATATTGTGGCCTCGGTACCAAATTGTGTACCGGGGCCACCACACTACGCAGTCCATACCCTTTTTTGGTGGAATTCTGACACGTGGAGGGTTTTTTAAATATATTGTGGCCTCGGTACCAAATTGTGTACCGGGGCCACCACACTACGCAGTCCATACCCTTTTTTGGTGGAATTCTGACACGTGGAGGGTTTTTTAAATATATTGTGGCCTCGGTACCAAATTGTGTACCGGGGCCACCACACTACGCAGTCAAGATAGATAGATGCGTATCATAGATAAAGTACATTCAGTGGTGTGGGGCAAATTGAAAAATATTCAAAATGCACTGACATTATCAAAAACAAGAGGTTGTCACAAGCTAAAACTCCAACATGTATATGATGGAGAGGATGGAGGAGCAGCCGTATGTGTAGTATAATGCAGACCTGTTGAAGGTTTTTTATATATTTTATTGTGGTGCCCAGTGCCCACTCCTCTAGGCAGTCCAGGTACATTTATTGGTGCGATTCATAAAAGTTCAGGGTTTTTAATATATTGTGGTGACCCACTCCTCTACGCAGTCCAGGTACATTTATTGGTGCGATTCATAAAAGTTCAGGGTTTTTAATATATTGTGGTGACCCACTACTCTACGCAGTCCAGGTACATTTATTGGTGCGAATCAAACAAGTTGATGGTTTTCTTATTATATATATTGTGGTGACCCACTCCTCTACGCAGTCCAGGTACATTTATTGGTGCGATTCATAAAAGTTCAGGGTTTTTAATATATTGTGGTGACCCACTCCTCTACGCAGTCCAGGTACATTTATTGGTGCGATTCATAAAAGTTCAGGGTTTTTAATATATTGTGGTGACCCACTCCTCTACGCAGTCCAGGTACATTTATTGGTGCGAATCAAACAAGTTGATGGTTTTCTTATTATATATATTGTGGTGACCCACTCCTCTACGCAGTCCAGGTACATTTATTGGTGCGATTCATAAAAGTTCAGGGTTTTTAATATATTGTGGTGACCCACTCCTCTACGCAGTCCAGGTACATTTATTGGTGCGATTCATAAAAGTTCAGGGTTTTTAATATATTGTGGTGACCCACTCCTCTACGCAGTCCAGGTACATTTATTGGTGCGAATCAAACAAGTTGATGGTTTTCTTATTATATATATTGTGGTGACCCACTCCTCTACGCAGTCCAGGTACATTTATTGGTGCGATTCATAAAAGTTCAGGGTTTTTAATATATTGTGGTGACCCACTCCTCTACGCAGTCCAGGTACATTTATTGGTGCGATTCATAAAAGTTCAGGGTTTTTAATATATTGTGGTGACCCACTCCTCTACGCAGTCCAGGTACATTTATTGGTGCGAATCAAACAAGTTGATGGTTTTCTTATTATATATATTGTGGTGACCCACTCCTCTACGCAGTCCAGGTACATTTATTGGTGCGATTCATAAAAGTTCAGGGTTTTTAATATATTGTGGTGACCCACTCCTCTACGCAGTCCAGGTACATTTATTGGTGCGATTCATAAAAGTTCAGGGTTTTTAATATATTGTGGTGACCCACTCCTCTACGCAGTCCAGGTACATTTATTGGTGCGATTCATAAAAGTTCAGGGTTTTTAATATATTGTGGTGACCCACTCCTCTACGCAGTCCCGGTACATTTATTGGTGCGAATCAAACAAGTTGATGGTTTTCTTATTATATATATTGTGGTGACCCACTCCTCTACGCAGTCCAGGTACATTTATTGGTGCGATTCATAAAAGTTCAGGGTTTTTAATATATTGTGGTGACCCACTCCTCTACGCAGTCCAGGTACATTTATTGGTGCGATTCATAAAAGTTCAGGGTTTTTAATATATTGTGGTGACCCACTACTCTACGCAGTCCAGGTACATTTATTGGTGCGAATCAAACAAGTTGATGGTTTTCTTATTATATATATTGTGGTGACCCACTCCTCTAGGCAGTCCAGGTACATTTATTGGTGCGATTCATAAAAGTTCAGGGTTTTTAATATATTGTGGTGACCCACTCCTCTACGCAGTCCAGGTACATTTATTGGTGCGATTCATAAAAGTTCAGGGTTTTTAATATATTGTGGTGACCCACTCCTCTACGCAGTCCAGGTACATTTATTGGTGCGAATCAAACAAGTTGATGGTTTTCTTATTATATATATTGTGGTGACCCACTCCTCTACGCAGTCCAGGTACATTTATTGGTGCGATTCATAAAAGTTTAGGGTTTTTAATATATTGTGGTGACCCACTCCTCTACGCAGTCCAGGTACATTTATTGGTGCGAATCAAACAAGTTGATGGTTTTCTTATTATATATATTGTGGTGACCCACTCCTCTACGCAGTCCAGGTACATTTATTGGTGCGATTCATAAAAGTTCAGGGTTTTTAATATATTGTGGTGACCCACTCCTCTACGCAGTCCAGGTACATTTATTGGTGCGAATCAAACAAGTTGATGGTTTTCTTATTATATATATTGTGGTGACCCACTCCTCTACGCAGTCCAGGTACATTTATTGGTGCGATTCATAAAAGTTCAGGGTTTTTAATATATTGTGGTGACCCACTCCTCTACGCAGTCCAGGTACATTTATTGGTGCGATTCATAAAAGTTCAGGGTTTTTAATATATTGTGGTGACCCACTCCTCTACGCAGTCCAGGTACATTTATTGGTGCGATTCATAAAAGTTCAGGGTTTTTAATATATTGTGGTGACCCACTCCTCTACGCAGTCCAGGTACATTTATTGGTGCGAATCAAACAAGTTGATGGTTTTCTTATTATATATATTGTGGTGACCCACTCCTCTACGCAGTCCAGGTACATTTATTGGTGCGATTCATAAAAGTTCAGGGTTTTTAATATATTGTGGTGACCCACTCCTCTACGCAGTCCAGGTACATTTATTGGTGCGATTCATAAAAGTTCAGGGTTTTTAATATATTGTGGTGACCCACTCCTCTACGCAGTCCAGGTACATTTATTGGTGCGAATCAAACAAGTTGATGGTTTTCTTATTATATATATTGTGGTGACCCACTCCTCTACGCAGTCCAGGTACATTTATTGGTGCGATTCATAAAAGTTCAGGGTTTTTAATATATTGTGGTGACCCACTCCTCTACGCAGTCCAGGTACATTTATTGGTGCGAATCAAACAAGTTGATGGTTTTCTTATTATATATATTGTGGTGACCCACTCCTCTACGCAGTCCAGGTACATTTATTGGTGCGATTCATAAAAGTTCAGGGTTTTTAATATATTGTGGTGACCCACTCCTCTACGCAGTCCAGGTACATTTATTGGTGCGATTCATAAAAGTTCAGGGTTTTTAATATATTGTGGTGACCCACTCCTCAACGCAGTCCAGGTACATTTATTGGTGCGAATCATACAAGTTGATGGTTTTCTTATTATATATATTGTGGTGACCCACTCCTCTAGGCAGTCCAGGTACATTTATTGGTGCGAATCATAAAAGTTCAGGGTTTTTACTTTTTAATATATATTGTGGTGACCCACTCCTCTACGCAGTCCAGGTACATTTATTGGTGCGAATCATACAAGTTCAGGGTTTTTAATATATATTGTGGTGACCCACTCCTCTACGCAGTCCAGGTACATTTATTGGTGCGATTCATAAAAGTTCAGGGTTTTTAATATATATTGTGGTGACCCACTCCTCTACGCAGTCCAGGTACATTTATTGGTGCGAATCATAAAAGTTCAGGGTTTTTAATATATATTGTGGTGACCCACTCCTCTACGCAGTCCAGAAAGATACCTTGTTGCAACGTTTTGGACTAATAACTATATTGTGAGGTGTTCAGAATACACTGTAAATTAGTGGAAATGCTTGTTATTGAATGTTATTGAGGTTAATAATAGCCTAGGAGTGAAAATAAGCCCAAAAACTTGATTTTTAAACTTTTTATGTTTTTTTCAAAAAAAATCCGAATCCAAAACCTTAAATCCGAACCGAGACCTTTCGTCAAGTGTTTTGCGAGACAAATCCGAACCCCAAAAATAACGAAAATCCGGATCCAAAACACAAAACACGAGACCTCAAAAGTCGCCGGTGCACATCCCTAGTTTTAATAATCTCAAGGTTATCTAATGTTGAGTCTATTTAAGTAAACCAGATTATACTCACAAAGCTTTATGCCGCAGAAATTCTAAATAACTAACATTCTAGGAGTACAAGTATGATCTAAGCAAATAAACACATTAGGACAAGAAATGCATATTTACGTGACCACGAAAATGAAACCATCTACCACGATAACTCAAATATCGTGACAAGCTGGAACATGTTGCTGCTAAGTCCAGAACCTAATCAGTCTCTTCGACTTGCTGACTCAGCTTCCGTTTCCAGTTCTTGTAGATAGGCTTGCGCGTCGCCTGCAGTCATAAAGTCCTTATAATATTGGCCTTCAAAGATCCTCAGGCGTGCTGGGTACAAAAGAGCAAACTTTTTCCCTTTCTTTACCATCATAGAACAAACCATAGAGAATTCTTTCTGTGCCCTAGTGCCCTAGTGTGCCCTAATAGTCCAGGATTATTCTGTCGAATAATCCTGGAAGAGCAGCAAGCGGAAACCTTCCCATTTTATCGGGCCTGATGATTTTGAGGCCATCCAGAGAGCATTTTTGTGAGTATAATTGAGACATTTAAAGATGACCGTGCGAGGCCTTTCCTTCATATTTTCTCTTGGTGGCCCCAATCTATGTGCACGTTCAATCTCCATATTGGCGAAATCTTCGCTTATCCCCAGAAGTTTTGGTAACTCTTTAGATACAAATGTTAGAAGGTCTGGGCTTTTAATCGTTTCTGGCAGACCTACCAGCCACAGGTTACTTCTCCTGGACCAATTCTCCAAATCATCCAGCTTATTTAGCATCTGTTTTTGAGTTTTGAGTAGTGAGTCTGTGAGAGTCTTCTGGTTTCCGATATCACGCATGTTTTCTCCAATGCGTAATTCGTTTACCTGGACTTGTTTAGTGATCTGCGAGACCTGGTCCTTAAGCTCTTGCATAGCAGCTGTAAGAGTGCTCATTTGCTGTTGCATTAATGGTTCCATAGTCTCTTTGATGGCTTGAACCACTGATTCATAAGAGAGAGCTGGTGTATCTGATGTCAAGTGATTAACACGAGGTGGAGATGAAGAACTGGCATTTAAGTTATCGCTTACATCCTTGTCACTCATTTTGTTGCCTTGCCCAACATTCCTCGCTCCTCTTTTGCGTTCAGATTAAGTGCGTTGCGGCTTGCCACCCGTGGATGCATTAACATATTTATCCATTATAGATGATATAGATGTAAAGACAGATCACCAGATGAATGACTTTAAATTTTAGAATAGTCCCCTTCAACTTTAGAGTGGGCAGTGCTCCCTCCCAATTACATTTGAGTGTTACATCTCAGAAGATTCACGGATATAGATGGAATACTTTCTTATTTGTTTTATAGGAAAAAGATTATTTCAGGGTCAGTTGTTCCAAAGCGTTATGTTATAAGTTCCACTTTTGCTGCTGTGTTTTCAGCTAAGAGCAACTTTATGTATTAAAGTATAGGCTATACTGCACTGGACTTTCAAACCACTAGAGGGGGTATTATCACCTCTACTGCTGATATATATATTTGCAAAAGTGTCCAGGACAGTAAGAATAAATGTTCTTTTTGTTAATATTTTCAATACTTTCAATGTTATTGATGCCCTATGCTCCTGGGGTGTCTAGATAAATTAGGAGCAGATGTGTACAATTGTAATTCTTTCCTCTATATTTTTATTTATTGCAAATAAACTTTTGTCTTTTTTTCCTTTTTTTCTCTTTTTTCCCTTATTTTATTTCTTTCTCTACTTCTTCTTTATATTGCTTAATTTCTTAAACCTAGGAGCTGATGTTTCTCACCTTCTCCCACCGACTGGTATTTTTTGCGCCAAAATATTTTTCCCTTGTCTGGTCCCAGGTTTAGATTAAGGATGAGCGGGCTCTGATTTCTTGAATCCGAGCCCACCCGAACAGTGCGGATCCGAGTCAGATCCGAGCAGTGTCCGGGTATTCCCACCGATTCTGAAACTTAAAACGAGGCTCTGACTCATAATCCCGCTGTCGGATCTTGCGATACTCGGATCCTTTAAATTCCCCGCTTGCCGCCGCCATCTTCACTCGGGCATTGATCAGGCAAGAGGGAGGGTGTGTTAGGTGGTCCTCTGTCCTGCTATTTCTTGTGCTGTGCTGAGCTGTGCTGTGCTGTGCTGTGTTCTGCTCAGTCCAGTGGTCCTGTGTCCTGTGCTCTGTCCTGCTGAGTCCAGTGGGGCTTTGTCCAGTGCTGTACCCTGCTGATTCCAGTGGTGCTGTGTCCTGTGCTCTGTTCTGCTAAGGGCATTGTTATTTCTAAATTATTCCAAAGTTATAAAAGATATATAAAAATTTTATAAAAAAGTTATAAAGGGGGCGTGGCTTGGACGCCATACTGAGAGGAACACATTTAGTGGAGCTCCGGCAATACTATCCCTTTTCCCCCCAAAATACCTCCACTAACCCGACAAGATTATCGGATAAGCTGGGCTGAATGTCCTGGGCATGTGAGGGGATCCTCAAATTCTCTCTGGGCACTGGACCGACCGCCTAAATTGGCTGACAGCGTGAGCGGCCTACACTGACTACCAATCCTAAGGTCAGTTCACCGGAACCCCACCGAGAGGCAGCCCCCTCTGATTCCCCCATCATTGGACGGTACCTGAGTCCGGAGAAGTCCAGCGACTCCACTGCCTGGAGGCCTCACACCGCAGACACCGCTGCTGCCCCTGGCTAGAGCGGCACCTCATTCCCCCTCACTACCGGTCCGCGGCAGCCAGCTTCCGGTCGGCGCGCTGACCCGGGACGCTGGAGGCACTCAAGAAATAAATGGCCTAGCGAATGAGCTCTCCCTGCCAGAAGACCAGATCGCTGGCCTGCAAACCGCTAGCTCCTCAGGACAAAGGGACCCTGCTGCTGACAACAGCTGAGGCACTAGTCCGTCAATTGACGTCAATTGACATCTGCATCCCTGCCTTGATCTCCATCGCGAGACACACTCGGCAACGGCACAAAATATTGCAGGTCAGTAAAACAGCCCTCGCCTGCCATAGTATTTGTGACCCAGCATCAATTCTGACACCCTCCCTGGGACAAGGAAGAAAAGCTCC
Organism: Mixophyes fleayi; assembly: GCF_038048845.1. Classification (NCBI taxonomy): domain Eukaryota; kingdom Metazoa; phylum Chordata; class Amphibia; order Anura; family Limnodynastidae; genus Mixophyes; species Mixophyes fleayi. Next base: position 199,553,056 of record NC_134402.1, read on the forward strand.
AGCAGTTGAGAGGTTAATCACAATCAAAAGCAGCACTCTATCATCCTTCCTACCTAAGATTTGCTGCCCTCTGCTGGTCCCTTGGAAAATTACGGCTGAAACTACTATCTAACACAGCACGCCTGGTCATAAACCATGTATCAAACAACAGGGCCCTGTCTACCTACAAAGAACTTTAACATTGTGCTAAAAATCGGTAAGATGGCGGAATAGTCCACCCACTGGGGGGAGAAGACATGTGACAAAGCAGATCATTGTTTTAAAGCAAGGCTATATGTAACCTCTGTACTTATATTCTATACTGGGAGACTTCGGTATGTACCTCTAATGGGCAAAGATAAGAAGAATCAGTCCAAGCGGAAACCTACGGAAACACCTAGGCGCCAGGATCTACAGCAATATCTCCATTCTGCAACCACTCATTCAGAACAAGATAATAGCTCGCCGTCTTCACCAGAAGTGGCTAAGGCTGCAGAAATGGCCAACTCAACTGAATCAGCCTCCACTGACTGCTCGATGAGTACAAATCAAGACATCGGGGCGATTTTGCAATTAGTAAAATCCTTAACTACAAAGGCAGAGCTCCCCTCTAAGAAAGACTTTGAACATCTGGAGTCCAGACTAAAGGAGACAGTTAAGAAGGAGGTAGCCACTCTACAAGCAGATCTGGCCCGACTGTCATCTAGAATGTCTAAATTAGAGGATTTCAGAGAGGAATTTGAGATGCGCCATGATACTCTTAGCGACACAGTAGCTTAACAAGCTCAAGAGATACAACTGATCAACAGTAGAGTTGACGATCTCGACAATAGAGGACGTAGGAACAACCTACGAATTCGAGGTATCCCTGAGGACATACCCACTCAAGACTTAATTGCCTTCCTCACTAAGGTCTTCAATGAGATCTTAGAACAAGACCCTACCTCCAGTATTCAATTTGGCAGTGCCCATAGGGCCCTCAGACCACGAGGGTCTCCGTCTGATTGCCCAAGAGATGTGATCTGCCGCCTGCATTACTATGTACAGAAAGAAGCTATTCTCCAGAAATCTAGGAAACTGGATACTATTGACTACGATGGCAATAGACTTCAGATCTTCCAAGACCTCTCGTGGCAAACCTTGCCGTTACGCCGGATGCTTAGACCTTTGACAGACATACTGCGTTCTAAGAACAGTAAATACCGCTGGGGGTTTCCTCTTAACTTGCAAGTGTCTAACAACGGAAGGATGGAGATCTTGAGAACACCTCAAGACATTAAACCATTCTGCTCACACATGGGCTTACAGGAGATAGCACTTCCGGACTGGCATCAACATTCCGTCCGACTACATCCAACTAGCAGTGAAACCTGGCAAACAGTTGGAAGCCCCATAAATGCGATGAGGAGACGCCGAGACCCATTGGAAACCCTGGACCCTTAATCTTACTTTTGCTGTAGGCCCTCTTACAGGTTTCTACACCATGCAACTGAAAATTCTTGGTGACCTTTGGACTGTCTCATGTCACTTGGGCGTTCCTTACAGAGGGGTTTATACCCGTCCCTGTATCCCTCTATCCTGGCTAGGCTAGAGAAATTGAATATCTGATCTAAGTTTCAGGTCAACAATGGCCTTATATGCTGACTGTTTTTTGTAGTCACTCAAGTCCTTTATAGTTAGAATATATAAATCCTAAAGTGACACCACATTAAGCAGATATGATAGTTCAATGTTCCTGCTGTTGACTCAGATATCTCTGGTTTATACCTGCTGGAGGTCTTACCACTAACTGTGAGACCTGCTAAGTTGTTAATGTTATTGTCATTACCACTTCTTCTGGTCTTGCTGTTTAGGCCATTACAATTCTCTGATATACTGATAAGATGACTCTGTTAGTCACTGTCGTTAACCCCCCTTTACCCCCCACCGCTGGAAGAAACCCGAGAGATGGTTGTGGCTCCTCCACACCTGTCTCCCTGGAGCGGTTTGATGGTATACTATCTGTTGTGTTTTTTTCTGTTTGTTCGTTGGTGTCTGTCAGTGTTGTGTCTCCCCTCATGTGGCTTCCCTACCCCCCCTTCTCGCTAATTTCAACTTATACAACACTTTACTTACTTGCAAGGTTCAAGGCCATTTATTGCTTGCAAATGCCAACCCAACTGCCCAGTAATGAGACTGACAGAAGCGCGGTTCTGAGGTACTTAGATCCACCATGACAGATAAATTTAAATTGGTTTCAATTAATGCCAAGGGTCTTAACCTCCCTGAAAAAAGATCACGAGCATTGAGAGAGATGAGACATCTGGGAGCAGATGTTGTCTTTTTTCAAGAAACCCACTTTAAGCAGGAATCTGCCCCATGGCTCTCAGATGGCTTCTACACTTCCTCATATTTTAGTAACAATAGAGAGGGCAAGACGCTGGGAGTGGCTACCCTGTTCTCTAAGAGATTATCCTTCTCAGATTTTCAGAAAATTTGTCTAGTGGAAGGAAGAGCACTTCTGATAAAATGTCGATTATTTGATGTTACATATACTTTTGTGAACTTATATCTGCCTAACCAAGGTCAACCACTGTTTATTTGACAGGTATTAGATAAGGTCGTAGATTATGCGGAGGGAATTCTGCTTGTGGGAGGCGATCTCAATTGGACCCTTCAACCAGAAATTGACACCTCCAATGGCCAGACGGGGGTGCGCAGATCGCAACATTGTAAGGTTAGACGTACACTTCATGAACACCAACTGGTCAACACATGGCGCCTGCAACACCCAGGAGAGGGGGACTATTCCTTTTTCTCCCACCCCCATGAGGTATACTCACGAATCGACTATCTGCTCCTTCCACAACGGTTCCTCCCCAATCTCCTAACAACATCTATTGGTCAAATAACTTGGTCAGATCACGCCCCTATCTCATTGACTTTTCAACTTTCTCATTTAAAGACAAAAAAATGCACTTGGCACCTTAACGAGCTTCTCCTCCAAAATACATATTGTAGGGACCAACTGACTGCTGCATTAGATGATTATATTTCTGACAATGTTACTCCAGACGTCTCGAGTATTACTATCTGGGAAGCGCATAAATGCGTTATCAGAGGGAAACTTATTGACTTAGGCTCCCGTATGAAGAAAGAGAACATTGCGTATCGAGATCACCTACTTCAGCAGATTAGGGACTTAGAGACGACACATAAATCCAACATGTCCAGGGACCTGTTGAACAAGCTCAAGGAGGCGAGGGCGGCACTTAACAAATTACTTTATGATAAAGTGAAACTTGACTTCCAGAGGTGTCGCCATCGTTTCTTTCGCTGGGGAAACAGGCCGGGAACAATGTTGGCTAGGGCTCTGCGTAAACAGCGAGCTAAGGCTTACATTGCCATGATTAAAGATAACAATGACCGGGAGTGCAAATTAACTGCTGACATAGCTGGTACATTCCTCACATACTACACCAAATTATATAATCTCGAAACTCAAGAACCTGACCCTATAGATGCCACACGCTCAGTTCAGATTGAGGCATATTTAAAGGAGATCAGTTTTTCCACTCTCTCAAGATCAGATAGAGATAAACTGGAACAACCTTTCACTGAAGGGGAGTTGAGGGAGGCAATTAAATCAACACCTTCGGGTAAAAGTGCGGGCCCTGATGGCTTTTCCATTGCATACTATAAGACCTTTAAAGATAAGTTGATACCCCTGATGGTGCCGGCCTTTAATGCGATCTCCAACGACTCCGCTTTCTCCCCACAGAATTTGGAAGCCCATATAACGGTGATCCCCAAAGAAGGAAAGGACCCCTCTCAATGTGCAAGCTATAGGCCTATTTCCATGCTGAACGTAGATGTTAAGTTGTACGCAAAACTTATCGCAAATAGATTAAAAAACCTACTTCCAGATCTAATTCACTCAGATCAGGTGGGCTTTGTCCCGGATCGCGAGGCACGGGACAACACCACCAAGGTGATAGATTTGATTTACTCTGCTTCATGCTCAACAATGGCTTCAATGCTCTTGTCTACAGATGCAGAAAAGGCCTTTGACCGTGTGAGTTGGCCGTTTATGAGAGGGCTCCTGGAGCATCTTGGATTAGGCCCATTGGGACTTCATAGAATCTTAGCACTTTATCGACAACCCAGGGCTAGAATTAAAATTAATGGCGATCTGTCGGAATCGGTGATGATTAATAATGGCACTAGGCAGGGGTGTCCGCTGTCTCCGCTCATATTTGTGCTGTGTATAGAGGCGTTGGCAAGGGCAGTCAGGGCCAATCCGAATATATCTGGTGTCCAGGTGGGTGGGAGAGAACATAAACTCGCTTTATTCGCGGACGACCTTTTGGCCGTTATTACCAACCCGGTTGTTTCCCTACTCAACTTGGTTAAAGAATTCCGAAGGTTTGGTTTACTATCTAACTTCAAAATTAACTATGGCAAGTCAGTGGCTCTGAATATTAATACCCCGGCCCCCGTGGTGGAGAGCTTAAAATGTGCCTTCCCTTTTATTTGGCATCCCACCCAATTGAAATATTTAGGCGTAGTACTTTCTAACGATCTCTCGCGCCTATACGATCTCAACTTTAAACCACTTCTTGGGAATCTCCGTGCTGATTTGAGAGAGTGGCAGAGCAAGAATTTCACATGGATAGGTAGGGTTAACATTATAAAAATGAATGTCCTACCTCGACTTCTTTACCTCATACAGACGTTACCTATTTTAATCCCCGACTCCTGGTTTCAGGGCATCCAACGTTTGGTGCGGGACTTTGTGTGGAGTGGGAGGTGCCCAAGATTCAAGCACAAAACTTTATTTAGACGAAGACACTTGGGGGGTCTCCAGCTTCCCCACATACCCTCATGCTATGATGCTGCAATCTTAACCAGAATAATGGAGATGTCAGTTCAAGAGGGTAGGAAAGTATGGGTAGCGATCGAATCATCATATCTCGACTCTTCTAGTACTACGTTAATTTGGTTAACCAAATTACCCAGAATCTCGCACCCTACACTAGGGCCCACTCTTATTAAATGGTCTAAGTTAAGAACTCTTACTCATATATCATCTTTAATATCCCCACTAACGCCATTGTTCAATAACCCTAAGTTCCCCCCTGGAATTACTCCATTAGCGTTTAACCTGTGGTTGCGAGCAGGAATCCATCGTGTCGGCCAGTTGGTGGGAGCTACTGGGGTCCTCTCATTTGTAGAGATTCAAACTAAGTGGAAACTACCGAATATAGAGATCTGGCGATATCTCCAGCTTAAACATTTTCTCTCCTTTAGTCTCTCAAAACATGATATTAATAGGAATTTGACAGTCTTTGAATCCCTTTGTAGCAAACCTCACCACACCCCACACTCCTTATCGACTATCTACAAACTCTTAATCGAGTTTCGCTTTAGATCCCCCCTGAAATTCCTCTCGGATTGGGAAAGGGATCTAGGAATAGAACTACGAGAGACTGATTGGTCGAAAATTTTCCAGGCAATCTATGCTTGCTCACCTAACGTCTCAATATTAGAGACCCACTTTAACATACATTGCTCTCAATTTATTACCATACACCCAACGCCCCTGAGGTTTAGGAAGAGCACTAGTGTTTTCAACATGGGGCTGGTTCTTCCTTGAGAGGGGCCTGCACAATTTTTTTTGCGGACCCCACTTCCCAGGGAATGTAGCCGCCTGGAATTGCCTTGTCATTATACCAGCGGGACCCCTGCTGTGTATCCCCCTGCTATAGTGCCAGCCACCCAGGCTGGTTGGTCTAGTGCTGGTTGCGGGAAAATCAGGGTTAATCAATGATTTTTTTCCCAACAAATTTGCCTCAACCAGCACTAGCCTGGCAGCACTAAGATAGTGGACACTACACAATTTTTTTAAAATCTCTTTTTTAACACTTTATAGATAACTTACACTAACCCCAGAGTTGAAGCAAAGAGACACAGCTGGATTGGAAGGTTACTGTAGAGCTTGTTATAGCCGTGGATGCGTGAGCTCGAGTTTGGCAGGCCCACACTCTACACTGTATACGCACCTTTCCTGCCCCAATCACTCCCCTTTATTGCAGGCTGTAGTAAGTCCCCTTTCCGTGCATTACAGCATAATTTTTTTTTGTTTTGACACCCGTATCTGCTGGTTCTGAGCATGTGCATTTTGAGTACAATATGCTCATATCCATTAGATACATGTGTGAAGACGACACTACCGAGGACAGCCTCGGAAAGTCCCCTAAAGAAGAGAAGAAAGGTTCTCACCTGATCCCGAGGGCCGCTATGGACGGGGTCCGTCAGATGGTAGAGACTTCCGGGACAGTCACAGTCCACCTGCGGCCGAGAGGAACAGAGGCACGGATACAATGGGGGAGAGGAAGGGGCTATCCGGGGTGCCACCTAGGAGCCGAGGGTTACTCAGCTCGCTTGGCGACTCCCTGTTTTATTCTGGCCAAGCCACACGGGGCTACAAGAGCTCGGGGGTAGAGAAAGTTCTCGCCCAAACTCCCTACTCACTACTGGGGAGGGCCACCCGAACGTAGGTACCAGACTCACTCTGCCGGCAGTGCCCCGTGGGGCATACATTCCCTGCCCGGAACCATCAGTACACTGCTGGAGTGCGGGCGGACTCCGTCCTACCCCCTGGGACACCGTCTGCCCTGGGACCACCAGGCAACCTTGCCGGAACCCAGATCAAACACCCCAATGGAACCGTGGATGACCTTGGCAAACCCCGGCACTCACATGGGCAGGGCTGCACTGTCCCAGTGGAACCGCGGAATGCCCCGAACGCCCTGATGGTCAAAGGGGGTGTGTTACACTACTCCCCAGGCACCGACGGAAAACCCTGGCTTCTCCTTAGTACGCAAAGGAGTCGTGCCACACTGCCGCCCAAGGGCCCTGTCCCACCTCGAGTCTACACGGAGGGGAGGGAGAAGGGGATAGACAGCACTTACTGGGTAGGGAGACCTTACGCAGTCCATCTGGGGTGGTACGTAGCTCGTTCCAATTGCTCCTTCCAGGCCATACGCACGGCCGGGGAACGGGTCAAGCACCACCCAGCGGTTCCTCCGGACACACCACCTTCCGACCCCTACGGAGATAACACAACACACTTCTACAAACCCTGGGCCTGGAGGCAGGGCCCGAGCCCAGTACCCTGGGTACTGGAGAGATAGAGTGCGAGGTGGTTCCCACTGGGGTCTTACCTGTTCCAGGTGGCCATCCGGCGACATCCGCGTTGCTCCTCCTCACTCCCGACGGTGATGGGCACAAGCACCCTCCGCTGGTCTCACTCGCTCCCACGTCTTCACCAGACAGGCTAGCTCGTAGCCCTGACAAGGGTTCTCTGTCTGGGCTTCTGCCGGTGATGTCCTCTTCTTCTCCTGCTGCTGGACCAGGTCCTCTTGCCTCCAGCTCCGCCAACGACGGCTCCCTCATGCACCGCTGCCGGCATCTTATACAGACGCCGGTGCGACACCATCTGACGACGTCATCGCGGCCGGGAGCCAGTATTGGATCGCGGCCGCGAAGCCTGTCGGTAGGGCAGGGGAGCGCCGAGTGAGGCTCCCCCGATTCCACATTTCCCCCCACGTTTTCCATTGCAGTCCCTGCAATGACGACTTGGGACCAATCAAAGTGCGGATCTGCAAAGCGTGGGGCCGGAACGCCTCGGGTGCTCCTTTTCGACTGCCGAGGTGCTGGGGTGGGTTCCGGAGTGAGAAGGACGGGGGTCTCTGGGTCTGGGCTTTCCTGTCTGAGGACAGAGGGTGGGGGTTCGCAGGGTTGTCGGCCCCCACCCCCTGCTTCTGGTTGCTTCCAAGAGGCCGTGCGGTTCCTTTTCACTGCTAGTGGGAAGGGCGGGGGTGGGGGTTTGCAGGGTTGTCGGCCCCCACCCTTCGCTCCCGATCACTTCCGAGAGGCCGCCCGGTTCCTTTCCCCCACTGGAGGCTGGCGAGACTGGACGTGGCACCTCCACCCACCCTTCCTCCGTTGCGCCACCCGGGGGAGGTCCCCGAGATCGGGTTCTCCGCCTGAGTCTCGTCGAACAGGCAGGGCCTCAGCTTGTCTCGGTGTAGTATTTTTGTGTGCCCGGGCACCATAGTTGACTCGACTTCGTAAGCTGGGCTTTCCGGGCTTAGCCGCCGTCAGACTTGTTATGAGTGTTATGTCGCTATCCAATAACGATTGTCGAATCTCGATTTGTGTTTCCAATGCACAAATATTTATTCTCAAAAAGTAGCAGAATAATTCAAGCGAAATAATAATAAGTACAGCCGTTACTTATCGCAGGCGCTCTGGATCCAGTGAACAGTCATTCAGTCCTGAAGTCTGTGGTCAACGTGACTGAACACTACATGAGAGCTACTGCTTATATGCAAACAGAGATCCAGTGAAACAATGCAGGTGGTATAGCTTGCTTCTATTGGTCCAGGCATCAGGAGGGTCCTGGGGGTTACACATCATAGGCTGATTCAATCTAAGGAATCCAAAGGCTCTGTTCTTCCCGCCAAACTGCTCTGTTCTTCCTGCCAAACTCCAATTACAATCAGTCCATTAGCATTTGACAGTTAATATCATCTTAAAGGTTTATTCCCTAACATCAATAACTAGAGTATGCAATGTGCGATCTCTTCGCCGAATGCACCGAACAGCTGCTGATGTAAAGGGGATTAATATGATATTAGACATGACACATTTCTTTTAACCTGAACCATATGTATCACTAATATGCATATAACTTATAATATTACACATAATCACTACTATATTTCGACATAAATAACTATGTGTTGCAACTACGATTAATGTGTACTATTTACAAATGTGTGTTAGTGCGAATGTATACTAAAGTGTAAAAACTGTTATTGCCACGTGTTGTGGCTGGATACGCCCTTCCACGCCGTAGCGTGCTCTACGCATAATTTCAGACAAAGACGATCAAGTTTGCTCGATATCAATTGAAATGACTTTATCCAATTTACTGACTCCGACAGCTCCACCCTTTGATAGTGTAATAAACCTAATCACCGTTTCAAGTTCAGGATTATACAATACATCTTCACAGACCATGATCTCGGTATCTCTCACCACCCTTTCAGTCTCTTTCTCAGTGTTACTCCCAGAAGACTGTTTTCCACACTTCAACACAGTTCGAACACATTTGACACATAAACCAATTGCTAAGATGACACCCAGTATAAGGAGAAGGAGCTTACTTACACTAGCAACCATTTCCTGTACCCACTCCCCCAGACCAGAGAACCATTTCACAGGGTTCAACCATGAAAACCAACCTGCCACCTTTTCCCCGACCTCATATAACGAAGAATTATGGTTCCTTCGAAATTCCCATTTCAGTTGCAGAATTTCATCCATCTTCCGGTCTATAACCTCCTTAGGGTCATCCGTATTATTGGTGATGTACGTGCAACATTTGACACCAAACTGGGTGGCCAGTGTCACACAGTACCCGCCAGTAATAGAGGCGAGATAATTTAGTACCAGTCTATGTTGCACCAACTCCTTCTTGTACGCTTGTAGCTCCCTTCCAGTATACCTAAAAGTGTCATCGTACATCTCGGTGATATTGTCTACTAATTTAGCTAGGTCTTGGATAAATTTAAAGTTCAACGTTCCCCGAGCGGTCCTGGTGAGATCTAGAGCAACCATAACTTAAAACCCAGCGGTTTCACTAATCAATTTTGTAGCTATGGGTTCCTCCCCAGGAATCATATTTCCCTTGCCACGGTGTTCATACTGTGTGTGTATGTATGGTGGTGATGTAGTCTTGTGAATACCAACCATTTCCTCAGGAGTAATAGTCATGATTTCAGGAACCAGTTTAGCTAAGAAACACAAACCCTTGGAACTCTGAGTCACCCAGGAATAAGCTTTTCTCCCACAAACAAAGTACACATCATCAGGGAGAACATAAGGAACAGTATGCCCATTAATTATATCACACAGAATTTTGATAAAACTACCCAAGCCTAGTGTCTCTATTTGCTCAAGACACGTGTCAGCATGGATGACATTCTTACAATTATCTATAGAGACTTTTCCAATGGATACTTTCCTATGTTTGGTTATACGCCCTAATTTGTGACTTCCATCAACATTCCTGCCTATTGGTGACCTTGTAAGTCTCCCTCTAAAATGAGCGTGGCGAGCCATTGTCTGATCTGATGGGTCAGCTTCCCAATTCTCCAGACGCTTTGCATGAGAGATATTTAGGCACAGCAAATATCTGTCTAAGGAGTATTGTCGAAGCTTCAGACTAGGGGACCTAGTATTATTGTACTTCCCTTCTATGGGTCTCCCTCCCTTCAATTCTAGTACCTCAGAGATGTTTAGTGGGAATGGTACTAGTCCTATGTTATGCTGTCCCTGAGGCACATGTGAGCCCACCCAGCACTCAGTTTGATTTAGAACCTTAACCACTAAGGAGTGATAATCCTCCAGAGGATGCCTGCCCATGTCCAGGGTACTGGTGGACTGGCATCGCTGGATGCACGTTTCTTCAACTAGGGAATCACAGAACTTACAGATACAATACTCATCAGACAATAGTCCCTCACACTGTCTCCGAGTTCCCGAGCTAGCAGACCTTTTCATAACCCCTGGACCAAGCTTGATAATGGGCTGCTCTGGGTATTCTAATAATCTCGATCTCCATTTCAACCGCATCACTGCCAGAACCTTCCTCTGTCCTCCATCCTCCTTCACAAAAATAGAATGTCCTAGAAAAAGTAAAAACAAGGAAACTCCTGGAACAAAAGAAAAACAAAAACCGCCACTCCATCGCTGGAAAGATAGTTCTGATGCAACGTCTCTGGTTCAGGTGTCTTGACTGCAGGCTTTAGGTCTCCCGTAAACAGATTTACGAGTGACAGATCTGTGTCGTCGGTCTCAGTTTTATCTCGCACTTTCTCCGGGTTACTGACTCTCCTGCAGTGGGTGGAATGGACCCAAGTATCTCTCTCTGCAACCTTCAGTGATGTGGTACTGGTCAGCAGCACTTGGTACGGGCCTTACCAACGGTCTGTTAAACAACCTGAACGTAAGAAATTGCGGATCATAACATAGTCCCCAGGTTCAACATCATGACAGTTCATTTCTGGCATACCAGGTGACAACATTTTGAGTTTTTGTTGTTGTTGTTTCAGCTGTCTGCTCATTTTTATAAGATATTGCACAGTCACTTCATTATTACACTTTAAGTGCTCTTGCGAAATGAGGTTGTCGGCCGAACAGTATCTCAAAGGGGGACAGATTAAGAGGAGGTCTAGGAGTGGTTCGGATGCTATGGAGGACCAGTGGCAAAGCTTCAGGCCACGCCAACCCAGTTTCAGCCATTACCTTACCAAGCTTGTTCTTAATAGTACCATTTACTCTTTCCACCTTACCACTGGCTTGTGGTCCGTAAGGGGTGTGAATTCTGCTACTGATTCCCATGAGTTTACACATATTTTGGAAGATATCACCAGTAAAGTGGGTACCCCTATCACTTTCAATGATTCTAGGATACCGAACCTACACACAAAATCTTGTATAATTTTCTTTGCAGTCAACACAGCAGTATTAGTGGCTGCTGGAAATGCTTCTACCCAACCGCAAAACACATCAATACATACTAACACATACTTTCCTGCACGGTGGTAATTGGATATAATCAATTTGTATTACCTGAAAATCCGTCTATAGGAGGGATGTGGGATGGCTCAGATGGAATAGTTTTCCTGACATTTTTCCTCAAACAAGTAAGACATGACATTGCTTTCTTACCAGCTTTAGAGGAAAATCCAGGAGCACACCAGTATGCTCTCACCAGTTTGCACATACCTTCTTTACCCAGCTGAGTCAGACCATGTGCTGCTTCAGCCAGGCTTGGATAATATGTTCGAGGAGCTACATGCTTGCCTTGTCCATCCCTCCAGAGTCCTGAGGACTCTTGACCACATCCCTTCGCCTTCCAGACCGCCTTTTCCTGCAGGGAACACAAATCTTGCATTTCAATTAATTTCTGCATGTCTAATGTCTGAAAAACCATCATAGTCTCGGTCGATACAGTCATAGGTTGCCCTGCTGCCCATTTAGCAGCTTATTCTGCCCTGTTATTGCCCAATGACACCGGGTCTTCTTCAAAGGTATGGGCTTTGCTCTTTATGACGGCTACTGTTCTGGGTAACTGTATCACTGTCAGAAGTCCTTTTATGTGTTGAGAGTGTGCCACTGGTGTACCTGCTGCTGTCGTAAAGTTTCTAAGACACCAAAGGGCCCCAAAATCATGCACTACCCCAAAGGCGTACCTAGTGTCCGTATATATATTGGCTGATTTACCCTCTGCCAACTCACACGCTCTCCTTAATGCTACTAGTTCTGCCACTTGGGCTGAGTGAGGTGGGCCAAGGGGTTCAGCTTCTACCACATCCTGATTGTCTACAACAGCGTAACCAGTACATAGCTCTCCCATTTCTGTCTGTCTATGACAACTCCCGTCTGTATAAAACGTAAAATCTACATTTTCTAAGGGGATGTCACGTATGTCGGGCCTTGAAGTAAAGGTCTGGTTCAGGTGTTCCATACAATCATGCGTATCAGTACTCTTGCCAAACTAATCATCAACCAGGGTCTCCTCACCTCCCACCCTTTGTGTCTCTAGAGACACATATGGAATGGTATGTAGCTGGATTTAAGGTGCTACATCGTTTGATGGTGATGTTTGAGGGTGCCATCAGAGCTAGTTCCCACTTTGTGAATCTAGCTGAAAAAACATGTCTGGTTTGAGCTGAATTTAACAGAGCTGATACAGCATGGGGTGTATAGACAGTTGAATTATGTCCTAATACTACGTCCTTGCTCTTACTTACCAGAAGAGCCGTTGCTGCTACACTTCTGAGACATGTTGGGAGTGATCTTGCCACAGTGTCCAATTGTGCACTGTAGTATGCTACCGGTCTGCTAGCGTCACTATGTTTCTGTGTGAGGATACCTGCTGCACAACCATCAGCTTCCGTACAGTACAGCTCAAAAGGCTTTTCATAATCAGGTATTCCCAATGCAGGTGCTCTAGTCAGACTATCTTTTAGATTAAAGAACGCTTGCTCTGACTCTTCTGTGTGTACCACACGTTCTGGTTTTGAGGAAGAGACTAGTTCCTGCAATGGTAATGCCAGAATGGAAAAACATGGGATCCAGGATCTACAGTATCCACACATCCCCAGGAAGGTACGAATCTGCTTCTGACTCTGCGGCAGAGTCATGTGTTGTATAGCCTCAATCCTGTCGGTTGTCAGGTGTCTTAGCCCCTTGGTGAGGCAGTGTCCTAAGTATTTGACCTTAGTCTGACATGGCTGTAATTTATCCTTTGCCACCTTGTGCCCTGTTTGTGAGAGATGGAGCAACAACAATTTAGTATCATGTAAACATGACATAAAAGAATCAGAGCACAGCAACAAATCATCCACATATTGAATTAGAACAGACCCATTGCGGAGTTGAAAGGATTGCAAACAGTCAAGTAAGGCTTGGGAGAAAATAATGGGTCTGTCAATGAACCCCTGGGGAAGTCTGGTCCATGTGTATTGCAATCCCCGGTAGGAGAATGCAAAAAGGTATTGGCAGTCAGGGTGAAGAGGGACTGAGAAGAAAGCAGAACATAGATCAATGACAGTAAAATGACTAGCAGGCGGTGGAATCTGCATGAAGCTGGATTTGGCACTACGAGGAATTGGCTCTCAACAACTTTATTAATTCCCCTTAAGTCCTGGACTAATCTATAGCCCCTCCCCCCACTCTTCTTCACAGGGAAAATGGGACTATTTGCTGTGCTGGATGTACGAAGTAAAATCCCTTGTTGCAACAGCCTCTCAATAACAGGATATACCCCCAATTCCACCTCCGGTTTTAATGGATACTGTGGGATTTTTGGAGCTATCCTACCACTTTTTAGATTTACCATGACAGGGGCTACGCTTGCCATCAATCCAGCGTCCTGTCCATCTCTGGTCCATAGTGAACCTGATTTTTCCAGCAACATCCCCTTTACTTGAGATGGACTTTATTCTATAACAGTAGAGTGTAACATTAACATTTGAGGGGTGTCCAATATATCCTGTACCTCATGCGCGACCTTCTCTGGTATATCTAAGAACACACCATCTGGAGTACAGTATATGACACATCCCATTTTACATAACAAGTCTCTCCCTGGCAAGTTAGTAGTAGCCGCTGCAGCTAAGAGAAACGAATGCTTAGTATGCAGGGGCCCGATAGTAACTTCAGCAGGTTTAGTTAGAGGATAATGTAACACTCTTCCCGTTACCCCCATAGCTGGAATAGTCTTACTGGTTACCTGTAGATTAAAAGGAGAGGTTATCACAGATCTGGCCGCCCCTGTATCTACACGAAAAGTTTGTTTCCTACCAGCTATGTCAACTATCAATGTTGGTTCTTCTCTCAGACTCTCTGTTAACCTCACTGGCTGTAGACCACAGGTATGACCTGACCCCTAGCGCTGACTATCGCTTTCCCGCACAGCATTTGCTGCTATAATATGCGCGGGTAGATGTGAGTCTTCTAGTCTATGTGAATTCCTCCTTGGAGGATATCTACGTGACCCACCCCTCTGTGCATTGAGTCTTTCCTTCTTACAATCTCTCATGTAATGTCCTTCCGCATTACAGTTGAAACACCTGATCATTTTATTAAAAGGAGGGTACCACTGCACTAGGTATCGCTATTCCAGTATCAAAATATAATTACAAATGTTGGAATAGTTTACTGGGTGGTGCACTATTACACAAATAGCTATTATTGAAGCATGAAGAGGATAGGAAGAATTGTGTATTGGAAGGCACTCAGCGATCTACTAGTTAAAAATAAAAAGCTTGTACTTTATTAATATATTTAAAATATACCTCCTAATTGAATAGCGAAATATTAAAGTGACTAAAGTGAATTAAAATAGCAAATTGAATTGCTATGCCCTGCTACTTGTTATCAATATATATAAAGATAATCAGTATATAATAGTCACTCCTTTTCTAATTATATTTGACTACCTAAGATATCATTGCAACTGAAAATGTATGCTGTGTGTACTGAGGTTATCTTGATTGGAACCAATGGTCATATGATTATAGTTGACACAATTTATAAGGTAATGAGCTTATATGTTGACTCAAACCTCTGATGATGTAAGGAGCATTATATTATATAAGTATAACCCATATATAATCATATCAATAAACACTCATGTTTATATAAGCTCACACCAAGTTGAGTATTAATATATATTGTTATTAAGTAGTATTTCTGGGGCTAAAAGGAACTCTGACTAATGTTGATTAGTTTGTATAATCTAGTAATCCTTTGTCCCTGTGATATACTACTGAACTGCTAACAAACAGGCGCTTGATATGTCTGTAGTTCTCCTACTAATATTGATAGTGCCGTTTGTGCAGTCCTGCATACACACACTAGTGAACTGCTACCAATCAAGCACCTGATATATCTGTTAGTTCACCTACTAAATAGCGGTAGTGCCGTTTGGCAATCATACACACACACACATACATTAAGATTAATAAATGACCCATACAAGGGTGAGTGATAGTTAGGTTAATGCAGGTAGCAAGGAGTGAATATTTGCAGCAGCAGGGTAAACGCCAACGCGCGTTTCGCTACATGCTTTTTCAAGGCAACCAGAAGTGAGGGAGATTGAGAGTATTTATGCAGCTGTTCACGCCCACTGATCTGACGTGTCACTCTACAATAGGCGGAGACTCCGTGTCTCATGATTTCCGTGATTGATAGTTGAAGTAACCTATCCTATTGATAGAATTTATGTTTAGCCATTCCCAATGATAGAGGATTGGGGGATCTATGTTTTCCGTTTGTCAGCATGTAAACAAATACTATGTGAATACTGAATTGAGATTTCTTGAACTGTTTCAGTTTATTTAAAATACTACAGCAGTCTAAATAAGGGAATGAATCTCCATATAATATGGTAAGTATGTGATGATATTTGATCCTATGCATATAAGGATTAAAATTAAAGCTTATTATACATATGTGTTTAGATAACACAGATTATGTAAAGTATGTTATTGATAATTACTAAGCTAATAGCATAATCCAGCAATGCTTAATCCCATTAACTCAATTGATATATTCCCTGTACATATATTTTATAATGTGTAAAACTCTTATTGTGTTTATACATTCTAGATTAAACTAGATTGAGATTTGTCCATATTGAACCCTTCAAGATCTGAATGGATCAAAGTGGAAAAGATATATAGTGAAAATAAAATAAATAATAAAAGTGATGAATATGAAGCCCATAAAAATTAAGCTATTAAAATTAATTAATAAATTGTGAAATTAACGATTAGATGAGCCCATGTTAAAACTAAGAAGAGGGCATTTAAGGTGAAACATTTGGACTACATATGGTCCCTATAATATAGTTACTCTATTAAGTGGACTAATATTTCAAGTGATTAAAGATTGGTATAAAACTATACCTACAGTTTGTGAAAATATGGATAAATCTTGTATAAAAAGATAGACACCCAACAAGCATTATAATTATCCTCATAAATAGACCATAAAGTTATTGGAATCATTGAGTCCATTTGGGATCAAACTATTCATCATGAAAATTTGTCTTGCTTCTCGTTTAAGGAGTTCCTGTTGAAAATTACCACCACGGATTCCCAATGAGACTTTTTCCATGGCAAAACCTGATAATAGTTTGGGGTTACTGCTATGATGTAATAAGAAATGTTTTGCCACAGTTGTCAAAGGTTTAAATTTATCTTTATCCCGAGAGGCATTTTTAATATTGTTTACGTGTTCTAAGAGGCGTTTCTTGAACGGCCTACTTGTCATACCAATATATTTCAACCCACACGGGCAAGTTAGACAGTATATCACACCGATAGAGTTACAATTCAGAAACTCAGTTATTCGCCAAGTTTTAGAATAGCGGTCAGTATATTCTTTGGTTTGTATACAATACTCACACGCCTTACATGTGCCACATTTAAAGAATCCTATAGTTGTCTTAGGAATCTTGTTGTGGGAACTGAAATGGCTGTGCACCAATTGGTCTTTAAGATTTCTAGATCTTCTCCAAGATATGGAGACTTTGTTAGGCAAAATCTGATTTAGATCCTCATCTAATAATAATACGTTCCAGTGTTTCTGAAAGATCTCTGAAATAGCCTTCCATTCGTTACAGAATGATCCAATCATTCTAACTCCAGAGTCCTGAACTTTATTTTTTGCAGATGGATATATTAATGATTCTCTATTTGTTTGTTGGACCGAGTGTACTGCTTTCCGTATAATTTTATTACTGTACCCCCGCCGTTTTAATCTAGTCTGCAATTCCTGAGATCTTACTTGAAAAGTATTGTTATCTGAGCAGTTACGTTTAGTCCTAAGAAGTTCACCCTTAGGGAGACCTCTAAGGACAGGGGGAAAATGGGAGCTGGTATAATGTAACAAACTATTCGTAGCTGTGGACTTCCTATAGACATCAGTACAAATTTTACCTTCTCTATTAATTTGTATTTGTAGGTCAAGGAAATTTATAGTGTTTTTATGAATATCTGAAGTCAATTTCAAATTGAGATTGTTGTCATTAAGAATTCCAATGAATTCCTGAAACATATTTTCCTGACCATCCCATAATATTAGTATGTCATCTATATAGCGAAGCCATAATAGTATATGGTTCGTATATTGTTCATTATCATCATTAAATACAAATTGTTGTTCCCACCAGCCGAGAAAGATGTTAGCATACGTCGGTGCACAAGATGTGCCCATCGCAGTCCCTCTGATCTGAAGATAGAATTTATCCTCAAATAGGATACCTGATCATTTTATGTTTCTTGTATGTGGTTTGTATGCTGGTGGTCGTGTATGCATCCCCTCTAGAGCCTGTATACTTACCGTCATCAACTTGTCACTCTTTTCTTCCTTTTTCCTAAAGATATTTTTTCTCCAATTAGGTATTGAGGTTTGTACTCTGGTTTTTAAATTTTCCCTAAGACCATCCATTAGTACTCCTACAGCTACTTCCCTGTGATGTGGGTCCTCACCTATGTTTGATATCCCAGTGAACCGTGTTATCATTGCTATAGCTCCACTAAAGTAATCTGATGCTGTTTCACTATCTTTTTGTTATATGGTGAAAATCTTACTCCATGTCACGGGCACTAGGAGTTGCTTACCCGAGTTTCACCAGATGGAACTCTGCTAGAGAGGCGGGGTTATGGCACGCACCTCAAAGCAGGCAGGTGAATGATTGGAGCGACACAACAGCAGGAGAGTAGAGATAGTCTGAGGAAGTCAGCGACTTGCAGCTATGGTTAGAGGAAAGTCAGCGACTTGGAGCAGTAAACTGGAGGCTGAAGATAATGTAGACACGAGGAGTGGACGTGGATAGGTGATGGTAGGTAGAGGAGGAGTCAGGGGTCTGCGTACAGCAGGTTGTACCACTGCAGTGATGGGAAGAATAGTACTGGTGCAGGTAGGAAGCAGGGTAGTCGGTGATCTGCGTTCAGCAAGTTGTACCACCGCTATGGTGAGGAGCCTGATCCAGGTGTAGGTAGGTAATAGGAGAGTCAGTGGTCTGCGTATAGCAAGTTGTACCACCGCTGTGATAGGAGGACTTGTCCAGGTGCGGGTAGGTAGCAGGGAAGTCAGTGGTCTGCGTGCAGCAAGTTGTACCACTGCTGTGAGAAGGAATGAGGACTTGTCCAGGTGCAGGCGAGTGAAGTTGAAAGGCAAACTGTGGCTGTATGGAAACAGCGCGAGTAGAGCAATGTCTTGTGAGGCAGAGATGGAAGGCACAATGAATAGTCTGTATGGAGTAGATGCCTTGCAGTGAGGAGAAGCTGGTCACAGCAGATATGCACAATAACGCTAAGTAGTAGCGTGAGGAGATATCGTAGCTTGAGTGAAAGCTTGTCCTAAATGAAGCAATGCAGTAACACAGTCTATATGGGTACTTGTACCCTGTGCTGCAAACAACAATGGATACAACTGGTATGCGAGCAATAGGCAATAGTCAATAGTCAGTAGAGCATACCCAGTTGTGTAGATCCGGAAGCAGCTGAGAAGTGAAGCGTTGTAGCGGTATGGGAACCACCGCTGAGTTGAGCAGGGAGCAGCGTGGAAGCTGAAGCACGAGTAGAGCTGGAAGCAGTTTGGAAACTGTACACACGAGTAGAGCTGGAAGCAGTTTGGAAACTGCACACAGGAGTAGAGCTGGAAGCAGTTTGGAAACTGTACACACGAGTAGAGCTGGAAGCAGTTTGGAAACTGAACACAGGAGTAGAGCTGGAAGCAGTTTGGAAACTGCACACAGGAGTAGAGCTGGAAGCAGTTTGGAAACTGCACACAGGAGTAGAGCTGGAAGCAGTTTGGAAACTGCACACAGGAGTAGAGCTGGAAGCAGTTTGGAAACTGCACACACCTATAGAAGTTCACTGGGAGTGAGACTTCAAGATCAGGCAACTACTTAAGGCTGCAGGTGCCTTAAGTAGGGAGAGGTGATTGATCCATCAATCACATTAGTGGTCAGGTGTAGTTGTTAAAGGGACCTGCGCATGCCCAGTGTGACAGGATGGCGGACGGCCGCGGTTCCACACAGGTGTGAGCGGGAAAGATGGAAAACCACGTACCAGAGTGGAGGCACTCACACTCTGGTGAGTGACACTCCAATTCGCTACTACTGGAAAATAGATGGCTAAATGTTGGACAATCTGTTCTATATTCTCTTGATTAATCTCATCTGTCAAGGTGTCGTCTTCCTCCAATGAACAATCTCTAATAAATTGTTGTTCGTTAGTATTGGGAGGAAGACACGCCCTCAACACTACACGCCAATCCTTATCGGTTGGTTCGTGTGCATTTCCCAAGTCTTTAACAAACTTTTGACACTTAGCCAACTCTTTTCTAGGATCTGGGAATTCAGTCATAATGGAACGTAATTCTGATCTAGTCCAGGGACAATGCATAGTAACATTTCTTAAAGGAACTACACCATCCTTATCTGCCTTCCTATTGGGAACTGATATTGTGCGGACTGGATACGTACCCACCGGTTCACTATCTTCAGGGTTAGCTACTTCAGTACTTTGAATATTATCTATCCTAGTGGTCACACTACTCTCACCTATCTCAGCCATTGCCCCCTTTCCATACTTAAGCTGAACCTCTAACATATTAACAGCATGGGCAATGGCTGAAATTACAGTGGGTTCATCCTCTTCTTCAGAAACACTTGCTTTAAACTGACGTAAAACAGGATATAACTTAGCAATTTCCTTTTTTTCATTTTTAATAACGGCTGTAGTTACCCCCCCCCCCCCCCGCCACATAGGGTGGCGGGGGCGCGCTTGCGCTGAGTTCTCCACGCTTCTCAACGGCTACTTCCGCCATGCGCGCGCTTTTTGCCACGCCTACTTACGCTGTGCATTCGCTGCTCTGCCACGTGCTACCTTCCATTTGCCACAATTTCAAACAATCATTATGTTTATTCCTCACTTTCGTTAACTTAATCAACCATACTTTATCCTTTACAGTATTTAGTACCTCTGCATTAAAACTCCCTATTGTTGGGAAAGGCCTAACACAATCTTTGGTCATCTTGACCCACGTGTCGCAATACGCAGTTGCGTATGCACCATATTTCTTACACATGAGAAATCTCGCGGAACCAATAGGCCCTTCCTTAGGCAGTACCTCGGCCATCTCTAGCATCTGCTTAGCACCCATGTTGAACAATAGGGTCCCAGTAATATCACAATATTCTGCCACAAATATAGGGTTCCAGAAATATCACAATATCCTGCCACTAATTTCAACACTCTGCTACCCGCAATCTACCGCTAGAGATATTTTACTGGCCCGTGAACGTATTTGCTACAAGCCGCGTCCACTCGCTTCCTCTCGTATTGAACGAGGACCCTTAATACAGAAATATCAATGCGGACTAAAGGGTTATCAGCTCCTTGATTACTCCTGACTCTCCAACAAAATCTGTTGAGTTTATTACGCCTGGCAGCATCCGGTAAAGTCAGTTACCAGCCTTACCAATGTAATTCCTCCCCGTTACCCCCAAGTCGCAATCACGGCTTTCGTTGCCGTGCGGTGCAATCGCAACGCTTAAAGCTTATCAGTAAGCGATGCGATTACCCTTGGTTGCACATTGCGAAAACTCGCTTAGTTTCCGCCCCCGGTATACCTGCCTTGTATACCGTACACCAGTTGGGCACCTGCCTCGTCAGACAGCAACTGACACTCTATTCAACAATAGATCAAACCTTAGTGTTTTTAAAGTCAACAAATCACACAACATACACCTTTTCTTCGCAGAAAATCAAAGTTCCCAACAATAGTAATAATGTCCCAGAGGTTTTAACAAGTAATTATACTATGCATGTATAGCAACTATCAAAACGATTGTTTAACCACGTGACAAATCTTCCGGAAGTTCGCATACGCAAAGCAGGAAGTACATTTACGCTAAGCAATGCAATACAGTTAAAACGCACAATGACAGTAAAAAGAAACAGTTTTCTTTTTTGTCCCTAGATTCAGTTAGCGTACCTTAGAAAATGCAAAATGGACATTCGGTTTCACAACACAGAGTAAAATTCAGGTTTTGAACACATTGCGTTCTTACCCATATATGACGCGTCTCCACCCTTTGTTGAGGAACCGAAATCCGTTGGTCTTGCGTATTGTCCGGCAACAAAACCTCCAAACTCACGAGCCCCCAAATTATTATGAGTGTTTTGTCGCTATCCAATAACGATTGTCGAATCTCGATTTGTGTTTCCAATGCACAAATATTTATTTTCAAAAAGTAGCAGAATAATTCAAGCGAAATAAATATAAGTACAGTTGTTAATTATCGCAGGCGCTCTGGATCCAGTGAACAGTCATTCAGTCCTGAAGTCTGTGGTCAAGGTGACTGAACACTACATGAGAGCTACTGCTTTTATGCAAACAGAGATCCAGTGAAACAATGCAGGTAGTATAGCTTGCTTCTATTGGTCCAGGCATCAGGAGGGTCCAGGGGGTTACACATCATAGGCTGATTCAATCTAAGGAATCCAAAGGTGGGGGTCTCTCCAGGGGATGAGCTCTGTTCTTCCTGCCAAACTGCTCTGTTCTTCCCGCCAAACTGCTCTGTTCTTCCCGCCAAACTCCAATTACAATCAGTCATTAGCATTTGACACTTAATATCATATTAAAGGTTTATTCCCTAACATCAATAACTAGAGTATGCAATGTGCAATCTCTTCGCCGAATGCACCAAACAGCTGCTGAAGTAAAGGGGATTAATATGATATTAGACATGACACATTTCTTTTAACCTGAACCATATGTATCACTAATATGCATATAACTTATAATATTACACATAAACACTACTATAGTTCGACATAAATAACTATGTGTTGCAACTACGATTAATGTGTACTATTTACAAATGTGTGTGTTGGTGCGAATGTATACTAAAGTGTAAAAACTGTTATTTCCACGTGTTGCGGCTGGATACGCCCTTGCACGCCGTAGCGTGCTCTACGCATAATTTCAGACAAAGACGATCAAGTTTGATCGATATCAATTGAAATTACTTTATCCAATTTGCTGACTCTGACAGACTATATAGGGGGCCGTCTCCCATCTCTCTTGTAGCTTGTCGGTAAGCTTGGACACATGGACGATGACGCACTGCCCTGCCGTGAAGGCCGGGGGGGGGCTTTCGCTTGGCGCCATCATGGACCTTTGCTTCGATGTTTCGTTTGGCCAGGCTGCAGGCGATCGTCAGTCGACGCCGTTGTTCCGTGATCCATTCAGGACACGTCCATCGCTCCTCTTTGGCGGGTCCTAGAGCCAGCTCTCACATGTTTTTCCCAGGCCGGCCAAACATTAAGAAGTACGGGGTATACCCTGTGGTGCTATGCACCCGGTTGTTGTAAGTGCACGTCAGGTCCTGTACCGTCGCTGGCCAGCTGATCCGTTGTTCCTTTTCGAGTGTCCGCAGCATCTGGATTAAGGTCCAGTTGAACCGTTCGCATCCGCCATTCCCTTGCGGGTGATAGGGGGTGATCCGAGACTTGCATATCCCTTGCATAGTGACTGCATGACGCGCCCTTGGAAGCAGGCTCCCTGTTCGGAGTGGATTCGTTCTGGACAGCCGTACTTCCTTATGAAGTCTTCCACGATGGCTGTGACAGCAGATTCGGCCGTCTGA
The DNA here is from genome assembly GCF_038048845.1 of Mixophyes fleayi. Taxonomy (NCBI): domain Eukaryota; kingdom Metazoa; phylum Chordata; class Amphibia; order Anura; family Limnodynastidae; genus Mixophyes; species Mixophyes fleayi. The sequence continues at coordinate 199,576,328 of NC_134402.1, forward strand.
TCAACGGTTAACTTGGTAAAATGAGGGGTCATGACCAATGCATACTGGTGTCCGCGGGTGGACTCCTCGATAGCCACGTAGTCTATCATGAGGAGCTCCAGGGCCTGTCCTGATGTGATGGTGTGGTGTGGGTTTGGTCACTCCGCACCTTCGGCACTCGCGGCAGACTTGTTCTACTAACGTTTGCAACCCCGGCCAGTAGAACTGTTGTTTTAGCCATTGTGTTTTTTTTCAGGGCCCCCAGGTGGGCGCCTTGGGCATAAGCCTCCTCGGCCAGGCGCCAAGTGGCCTTGGCCGGCACTACGATCTGCCACACTGGCCGCAGTTCGTGTTCCAAGTAGGCGCGGCGTCCTAACACGTCTTCGTGCACCGCCAGTTGGTTCCAATGCTCCATGAGTTTGTGCTCGCTCGCCGGCAGGCGCTCCCTCTCCCCTTTCGAGGGCCAGTGTCGCTGCTGGCACCACTGTAGGACCTGGGTTATACTGGGATCCATTTATTGTTCTGCGGCCCAGTCCGGCATCTGGTTGGTAGGAAGGGTGGCGCATACTCTGGCGTCTAGCGGCATCTCTGGGTCCACCTTCTGAAACCGGGTGAGGTTCGGGATTTCCACTTCTTCTTGCTCCTCGTCTTTGGAGTGGGTCGCCGTGGCCACTGGGAACCTGGAGAGTAAGTCAACATTGCCGTTATTCCGGGCCGGGGCGATAGCGTAATCGGTGCGAGAATTTGGCTAATCGGGCTCGTCACCGTTGTTCCAAGGCTCCTAGTTTGGTCGAGTCCAGGTGCACTAGTGCACTGTTATCGAAGACCACTTCCACTTCCGCGGCCGTTAAGTACTCCGCAAACTTTTCGGTCATGGCCCACACTACTGCTAGGAACTCCAGTTTGAAGGAGCTGTAATTTGCAGGCTTCCCTTCCGAGTCATGCAAGGTCCGGCTGGCATAGGCGACCACGTGCTCCTAGCCCTCTTGCACCTGGGCCAGCACCACCCCCAGTCCTTGGTGGCTGACATCGGTGTACAGGATGAATGGTTTGCTGAAGTCGGCGTATGCTAAGACTGGGGAGCGGGTTAGTTCCTCCTTCAGCCGAACAAAAGCCGTTTTGTGAGGGGCCCTTCTAGCCTCTACCCTCGTAGTAAGTCAAACAAAGGTCCAGCTATCTTGGAGAATCCCTTGATGAAACGGCGGTAATACCCGACTAGGCCCAGAAACGCTCAAAGCTCTGTGATGGTCGTTGGGGTCGGCCAATCGATCATCGTGGAAACCTTATCCTGGGTGGGGCGCACTCCATCCCGCGACACCACATGGCCTAGGTACTCCAGATGATCCTTCAACAGATGGCATTTCCTCGGCTTGAGCTTCAGGCCAAACCGTTCCAGCCTTTGGAACACCATGTTCAGGCGGGCTAGGTGTTCCTCAATCGTGGGCGCAAATACGATGATGTCATCCAGATAGATTAGTAGGGCCTCAAAATTCAGATCCCCTAGGCAGCGTTACATGAGTCGTTGGAAAGTGGCTGGCGCGTTGGTCAATCCAAACGGCATCTGGCGGAATTCGAAGAGCCCCATGGGTGTGATGAATGCCTCTTTGCCCGATCTTTTTTGGCCACGGGTACCTGCCGGTAGCCATTGGCCAGGTCCAGGGTAGAAAAGTATTGGACCTGGCCCAGCGCCGCAAGAGATTCCTCAATGCGGGGTAACGGGTAGGCATCCCGCATGGTGCAGTGGTTGAGCTTCCAGTAGTCCATGCAGAACCGGACGGTGCCATCTTTCTTCCGTACCAGGACGATCGGTGCCGCCAAGGGACTACGGCTTTCGATCACCACCGCGTTGTCCAACATCTGATGCAGCATGGTCTTGACTTCCTGGTACAGCTTCGGGGGTATTTAGCGGTAGGGTTCCTTTTCCGGAACTGCTGTGCCCGTATGGATCTCGTGTTCTATTTGATCCGTTAGCCCGAAATCATCCTCGTGTCGGGAGAACACCCTTCCACAGCATCTCTTCCAGTTGTCGGATTTCGTTCAGCGACAGGCCTGCTTCCGACACATCCATGTTCTCGCGGATTATTCACCCAGTCCATATGGAGGTAGGTGGTTCGGGGGGGGGGGGTTAGTTGGACCACCATGGTCCAGGGTTTCTGGGGGTCTGGGGACAATGCCACGCTCTGATCTGTTTCCACCTCTCCCTTGGCGGTTGGATGGACCATGGGCAGCAGGGTGTTGGGCGGTATTTTCTGCGGTTGGTCGCCCACATTGCAGAAGCGAAACTGGCACTCGTCCCTCCTGTATCCTGGCCAGCGCGCAGCCAACCATGGGTGCCCTTTTGTTACCCTCCTTGGTCTCGGCTGAGACTACTGGTTCGAGGAGCACCTCCTGGCCTTCTAGTCTCTGCCTGGTCCCTACCCTCATCCACAATAAGAGCTCCTGCCGAGGGGGAACGACCACCACCGGGCGATAGTTGGTGCGGATGGATCCAACGGGAGCAGGGCGGTCTTTTGGTAATGCTGGGATTCGCTGGTGGGTCACCCGCTGTAATGCTTGTTGTACAGGTCGTTGGACCCCCAGCTTCCTACAGTAAATGGTTCCTTTTTTGGAACCAGCACATGGTCTAATCCTCGCAGGATGTTCATTCCCAGAATCACGGGACCATGTTGTAGTTCCGGGCTGTCCACGACCACAATGCCCTCTTTCCCCAATAGTCGCCCGTAGAACTCCACCTCCATCTACACGACTCCCACCACGGGAATGGGTAAGTTGTTGGCGGCCGTGAGATGAATCCAGTCCCCCGTCTGGTCCTGTTGCAGATGCCAATAGTGTTTTCGGAAACAGGCGGCCGTCATCGTGATTACCTGGGACCCTGTGTTTAATAGACACCATTGGACGTCGCCGTGGGGCGTCCCTTGGCCTACTTTAGTTGTACTCTCTCTCACCTTGGGCAGACGTCAATCCCCCGATCTGTTTTTGCATCTGTCCCATCTCCTCCTTCATCTGTAGAACTATGTCCGTCAGGTCTCTGACACATGCTTCCCATGGCGCGGGGGTCACTGGGGTGGGGGCGTGGACATGCTGCACTGCAACAGTGGTCGAGCCGCCGCGTGCATTGTCGTCCCGGGCGATGGCCGTGGTTTGTGCTTGATGGAAGGACATGCTAGGTAATATTTCCACTCGGTACTGCAGATAGTTTCGAAGGCAGTGACTTCGTAAGCTGTTGATGAATTGATCGTGTAAAGAACCATTTGCGCAGCGTCACGGTGGAAGACTTGTCTCCGTACACGTCGTGCAAGGTCCTCAAGACATCCGCTAAAGTCTTCCGCTGGTCAGGCTCACATAGAAGAACGGCCTGGCGGGCGTCTCCCTCCGGGGCGAGCACCGCCACCTCCACCAGCATATCTGGGGGCACGTTGTATTCCTAGTCGCTTCTCCCAGTCAGCAAGCATTAAATTTTCACCATCGAACTTGGGTACGTGGGCGAGAGCTGCCCCTATCGCTACCACCCTGGATCGATCCCCCGACCCTCCTACAGGTTCCATGTCGCGTGGGCCATGTCGAGGCAGAATCGGCGGGTTTCCCTCGGATGCCGGGCCTATGGTCGAAGGTTCTTCTTGGGCGCTGTTGTCGTCTACGTTGTCCATAGTTACCTGTCGGTATCCTGCCGACTATGCCAAAATGTTAAGACGACACTCCAGAGAGAGAGTCCCCTAAAGAATAGAAGAAAGGTTCTCACCTGATCCCGAGGGCCGCTATGGACGGGGTCCGTCAGATGGTAGAGACTTCTGGGACAGTCACGGTACCCCTGGGGGCGAGAGGAACAGAGGCAATGATACAACGGGGAGAGAAAGGGTTTGTCCGGGGTGCCACCTAGGAGCAGAGGGTTACTCAGCTCCGCTTGGCGACTCCCTGTTTTATTCTGGCCAAGCCACACGGGGCTACAAGAGCTCGGAGTAGAGAACGTTCTCGCTCAAACTCCCTACTCACTACTGGGGAGGGCCACCCGAATGTAGGTACCAGACTCACTCTGCCGGCAGGGCCCCGCGGGGCATACAGTCCCTGCCCGGAACCGCCAGTACACTATCGGAGCGCGGGCAGACTCCGTCCTACCCCCTGAGACACGGTCTGCCCTGGGACCGCCAGGCAACCTTGCCGGAACCCAGCAAGACCTTACGCAGTCCGTCTCCCTGGGGTGGTACGTAGCTCGTTCCAATTGCCCCTTTCAAGGCCGTACGCACGGCCGGGGAACGGGTCAAGCACCACCCAGCGGTTTCTCCGGACACACCACCTTCCGACCCCTATGGAGAGAACAAAACATACTTCTACAACCCCTGGGCCTGGACGCAGGGCCCGAGCCCAGTACCCTTCCAACTGCAACCGTACAATCCCCAATGCAACAGTACAATCCCCAATACAACAGTACAATCCTCAATGCAACAGTACAATCCCCAATGCAACAGTACAATACTCAATGCAACAGTACAATACCCGATGCAGAAGTACAATCGACGGAATACCAGGTACACAACGTTTAGGTTCCTACCCTACTCTGCCACCTATGGGGGATCACTGAGAGAGGGGGAGCTTCTACCTACTGAGGCCTAAAACCGGGGACTACCTAAGGGCCTTGTGCCCTGGGGGGCTACAAGGGGGCCTACTGTCCTAGGCCTACTTAAGGGCCTTGTGCCCTGGGGGCTCACTAAGGGCCTTGAGCCCTATGGGAGTAACAAGGGGGCCTGCTGTCCTAGGCCTCCTTAAGAGCCTTGTGCCATGGGGGCTCACTGAGTGCCTTGTGCCCCAAACGTGGGGGGTAGAGTACCTACCATGCGCTCACCTATCCGTGGCACAGGCCCAATGCCTGAAGGGATTAGGGCCTGGTGCCCGCTTGAAGAGGGAGAGATAGAGTGCGGGCGTGGGCTCGGGAGAGGTGGTCCCCACTCTGGTCTTACCTGTCCCAGGTGGCCTTCAGGCGACGTCCGCGTAGCTCCTCCTCACTCCTGACTGTGATTGTCACAAGCACCCTCCGCTGGTCTCACTCGCTCCCACGTCTTCACCAGACAGGCTAGCTCGTAGCCCTGACAAGGGCTTCTGCTCGCGATGTCCTTTTCTTCTCCTGCTGCTGGACCAGGTCCTCTCGCCTCCAGCTACGCTGACGACTGCTCCCTCGTATGTCTTATATAGACGCCGGCGCGACACCATCTGATGACGCCATCGCGGCCGGGAGCCAGGATTGGCTCGCGGCCGCGAAGCCTGTCTGTAGGGCAGGGGAGCGCTGAGTGATTACACACATGCCCTAATGAATCAAGCCCACAGCCTGTATCATGTAACACTGTAAATATATTGTTGAGAGAGCATTATAATTGAACAGTGTGGATAAATATAGGGATTCCTGCAATACTTTACAATTGTGGGCGGTTTATGGGACAGTGAAATGGGATTAAGTGTTACATGGGATAAATTCAGTTTTGTCATATAATATGGCAGCAAGGTGATATTTACAAATATGCGGTGTTATGTTGAAGTTTAGTATTAATATTGCCAAATACTGGTTGTTGAGTTTAATCCGTATTGTATGGTGTAATTTGCTTTGTAAACATGAGTTCTCACTCCCCTACCCCTAAGGAAAAATGTGAGATATGTGTAAAGAGGACAATGTGTAATGACTGCTAGATATGAGAGCTGAGGGCTAAATCACTGTGCTCTCTGCTAGTCCCATTTTTTCATGGGTTTCTGCTTTCATCCTCTTGCTGTTTTTCTTTGACTGTCTTTTTATCTCCTTCCATTTTTCCTATGTTTGTTTTCTCTGTTGTGTATTGTGTGCATTGTTTTGTTTCCCCCCTCCTGTTTTTTATTGTTTGCCTGGGCTACAGCCTTTACTCCCCCCCCTCCTTTTCCTTTCTCCTGTGTATCACTCGTTTTCCTCTCACCCCCTTCTATTTTTCATCCACTTTCTTTCCCCTGTTTTTCCCTTCTTCTAGATTCATGTTTCCGTATACTTGCTTCCTCTGGGTCTCCCACCAACTTCCCTCTGGCTATTCCAGGTTTGCCCCCCCTTTCACTCTATGGGAACTATACGGTGGCAGGAACATTGGCTTCCCCCTCCGCAACTCGGAGCGGTATATCCCGCGGCCATACTTTAGCTGGGGGGTGTAGCCGTGTCCCCCAGCATGTGGATATTAGGCAGGGGGTCCCCACCCTCCTCCCCCGCCATTGGTAGGCCCAGCAGGGCTGGGCACAATCAGCAGGCTGAGGGGAGTAGCCGGGCCCCTCAGCATGCAAAAGGCCTTAGTTGAAGTATTTCAGTATTTCGCTAGCAAACAATTGTTGTGTAATAAATACGTCAACATTCCACTTGGTAATGTCATCGGGATATGCTGGGCCGCAATGGAGTGCCCATGGTACATGCACTTCTTTCTTTGTTTCTTTTATGAGTTACATTTAATGTGTGGATGCACCCCCTTATAATTCAATGAGGTATATTGTGCTATTGTGCTGAATATAATAACTTTGTAAGGGATTAATGACTTCACTCGGTACGGTGTTCCAGTATTATGTACAGGCCTCAGTTCGCAGTCCTGCATTTTGGAAGCAAGAGGGGTTTCCCCTGTTAAAGGCAACCTCCTCTGGCTCTGCAGTAGGCAGGATAACCAATTAATGGGGTTAGCCTGAGCTGATGGCTCGTTCACTACTTACTCAAGGGGTAAGCAGAGTTTCTAGGGGCTGGGTTTTTAGTATGGGGTTCTGGTTACCTATTGGGGAGTCTGGCTAAGACGGCCGAGGTAGTAATTCTAAAATATGCCAGTATATTTTGTGAGGTGCTGGCAAACAAAGTTTGGTAGGAGATTGCGTTGCGGGCATATGTGCGGCCCCCTTTTTTAGATCCCCCCCTTACTGGGACTTGGTACTTTCTCTGGTGGGGGTGGTCCCTGGAAGGCGGTTTCGAAAGTTCAGTCTGATCCCACACCTGTCATTTCCTCGCGGTGCATCGGTGAATGATGCTATCCCTGAGAAGTTCTGGTGTTGTATGCCAATCTTTTGGAAGCTGTGCTAGACATGGGGAGGGGTTTTTTTTGTTCCAGAGCTTTGCTGGCGAAAGGTCAATATTTAGTTGTTTTTTTGTTTGCTGTCGGGTCATCCCGACTTGTTTCCCTTCATGGGATTTAGAATAGACAACGGCTATTATGTGGGCAAGTGCCTACCTATGGAATGCACAGTCTACTGGGCGTTTCTTTGAGGGTGTCATTTTCTTCCTACACTGGTGCATCTGTGGGGGCACAGGCCATCATGGTGTTGCCCATTACTGGGATGATTTCTAGTCTTGGGGCCCAATACGGGCCCACTATGCAAAAAAAAATGTTTTCTGTAAGTGGCTCTTTTCCATTCACTGGGTGTCCCAGTCGTGCTCGAGGAGATAGAATATCAAACAACAGGTGTTAGGAATTCCCAAGCCAGTACAGTGAAACTCGGGGACTACTCTGAAGGCCCGGTGTTCGCTGGAGCCCCTAGTGGTGGAGACAGACTGGGCTGCGGGCCAACCGAGGGTCGAGTAACGTATACTGGCTTAAAGGAGTACCCAGGAGTGGATTGATTGGTGGGCAATAGTAAAGAAGAATCCTAGGTCAAAGGGTCACAAGCACAGATGCAAAAATCCAGAGACAAGCGAAGGGTCAGACACACAGGCAGAGAAGCAAAATCCGAAATCCAGGCAAAAGATCGAGGTCAGAAGAGAAGGGTGACAGGTCCAAGAACAAGCAGGGGTCAAAACACGGGTAGTCAAATCCAAGGTAGCAGGAACCAAACGGATAGCACAAGCAGGCAGCAGGACTGAGGACAGAACGCTATAACGGCAGTGAGGCTGCAGACCTCACTGCCTTAAATGTACAGATGAGCCAATCAGAGTCTAGCTCTGAAAATACTTCCAGGAGCTGATTAATGAATTAATCACAGTCTAATAGCCAGCAGGCTATTAGATCTCCCTGCGCAGGCCTCAGCAACGGTCGGGAGTTAGAAGGAACTCACGTCCCGGTCGTCATGGTGACGGCCGGGACGCTGGGGCAGGCAGGAAGCGAGCCGCAGCGGCTGTGAGTACCGCCGCTGCTCGTGACAGTACCCCCCCTTGAGGAGGGGTTAAGGAACCCCGACATCCAGGCTTAGTGGGAAACTTCCTAAAAAATTCTTTAATGAGTCTTCCAGCGTGTAGACGTCTCTGTGGTATCCAAGAGCTCTCCTCAGGGCCATAACCCTTCCAATGAACGAGGAATTGAACTTGACCTTGAACCCTCCTAGAATCAAGGATTTTTTCAATAGCATATTCGTGGTCTCCGTTCACCATCAGAGGCCTGGGCCTGTTAGAGAGAAACCGATTAAACTTGCTGGGAGCAGCGACTTTCTTCAGAAGCGAACAATGAAAGGTCGCAGGTATTTTTAAGGAAGTGGGAAGTTTTAATCTAAATGCCACTGGATTAATTTTCCTCTCAATTGGAAACGGTCCGATGTATCGGGGCCCCAGATTCCTACAAGGTTGCTGCAACTTGATGTTCCGTGTGGATAACCAAACTTGATCCCCCACTTTCAATGAACAGGGTCTACGGTGACGGTCAGCGAAGATCTTGGATTTTTGGGAAGCTTGACCTAGTGCAGCGTGCACCTTTTTCCAGACGCACCTTAGCCTGGCCGTAAAAGCAGGCGTTCCGGAATCCCCACAGGAAACAGTAGTAGAGAATGAATTGGATTTTGGGTGAAACCCGAAGTTGCAGAAAAATGGGGATGTGTGAATAGTGGAATGGCAAGAATTATTGTACGCGAATTCTGCCTAGGGCAAAAGAGAGGACCAATTATCGTGAAATTTAGACACATAAATGCGCAAAAACTGTTCCTCTCTGTCTGTCCATTCGACTGAGGATGATATGCTGAAGACAGACTGATAGAGATCCCGATGGACTTACAAAAGGCTTTCCAAAACCGGGCAATAAACTGGGATCCTCGATCTGATACTATATCTTCAGGAGTCCCATAAAGACGAAAAATATGCGTCAAAAACAAGGTGGCCAGGGTCCTGGCATCCGGTAACTTGGGCAAAGATATAAAATGTGCCATCTTACTGAACCGATCGACAACTACCAGGATGGTGTTATGTCCTGCGGATACTAGTAGGTCAACAATGAAATCCATCGACAGATGGGTCCAAGGCCTGCTCGGTGCCGGCAAGGGTAACAATAGCCTAGAAGGACGGTTCCTAGCGGTCTTGTTTTTAGCACACTCAGGACAAGCCCGAACATAATTCTCCACATCGTCTGACAAAGTGGGCCACCACAACCAACGAGAAAGAACCTCAATAGTCCTACGGATTCCCGGATGGCCAGCAGAGCGGTTGTTGTGGCCTTCAATGAGAACAGATTTCCCTAAATGGACGGGGACAAATAATTTGTTTACCGGTGTCTGAACTGGAGCGATTCTCTGGAAGCGCCGGATAGTTGCTCCTAGATCCTGGGTGAGTCCAAGATGAACAGCAGTTGTAGGAACAATAGACAACGGGTCCGGAGACTGAGGATGATGGGCCAAAAAACTTCGGGACAAGGAATCGGCCTTAGTATTTTTAGAACCTGGACGGAATGTAATAATGAAGTTAAATCTGGTGAAAAATAAGGCCCAGCGGGCCTGCCTAGGATTCAGAGTTTTAGCGGTCTGAATGTATTGGAGGTTTTTATGGTCCGTGAAGATGGTGATGGTATGAGTAGCTCCCTCTAACCAATGTCGCCATTCCTCCAGTGCCAACTTAATGGCCAACAATTCACGATTGCCGACATCATAATTACATTCGGCAGATAAATTTTTTTTAGAAAAGAATGCACAAAGATGTAATTTTTTGCTCCTTGGGTCTTTCTGAGAAAGGATAGCGCCAGCACCGATATCAGAAGCGTCCACCTCTACAATGAACGGAAGTTCCGGGTCAGGATGTCTCAGCACTGGAGCAGAAATGAAAGCAGCTTTGAGTGCCGAGAAACTCGCCAATGCCTCCGAAGGCCACTTTGCTGGGTTAGCTCCCTTTCGAGTGAGAGCAGTGATAGGAGCCACTAATGAGGAAAAAGAATCAATAAACCTACGGTAATAATTTGCGAATCCGAGGAACCTCTGGATCGCCTTCAGATTAGTAGGGAGGACCCAATCCTGGATTGCTCGAACTTTGGCAGGGTCCATTGCGAATCCTGATGAGGAGATGATATATTCCAGGAATGACACGGTGGCCACCTCAAATTCACATTTCTCCCTTTTTGCATACAGGTGATGTTCCTGTAATTTCAGCAGAACTTGGCGAACATGCTGACGGTGCTGAAGTAAAGACTCAGAGTAGATTAAAATATCATCCAGATACACAACTACTGTTTTACCCAGGAACTCTCGTAAAACGTCGTTGATCAGGTCCTGGAAAACCGCCGAAGCGTTGCATAACCCGAATGGCATCACGAGATATTCATAATGTCCCGACTGGGTATTGAAGGCAGTCTTCCATTCATCCCCTTTCTTGATTCAAATAAGATTGTAAGCCCCTCTGAGGTCAATCTTCGAAAATATAGTGGCAGATTTTAATTGATCAAACAACACCGAAATCAATGGTAACGGGTACATATTCTTAATAGTGATGTTATTCAGTCCACGGAAATCAATGCATGGTCTAAGACTGCCATCTTTTTTTGACACGAAAAAGCAACCTGCGCCCACGGGAGATTTAGAAGGACGTATGAATCCTTTTTTCAGGTTTTCATCCATGTATAGCTCCATGGCCTGAGTCTCTGGAATGGACAAGGAGTATAACCGCCCTTTGGGCAACTTGGAACCCGGGACTCCACCAATGGCGCAGTCATATTCTCGATGTGGTGGAATGGAATCAGCTTTTCTTTTGCAGAACACATCAGAGAAGTCCTGGTAGGGTACCGGCAACAAGTCTGGACTAGGCTGTAAGATTCTAAGCGGCAGGGTCAAGCAAGACGTGGAACACTCGGGACTCCAACGATTAATCTCTCCACTTTTCCAGTTGATAAGGGGATTATGACTGCGAAGCCAGGGATACCCCAATATCAAAGGAGCAGAGGGACAACTAATAAGATAGAAGGAGAGCTCCTCTGTATGGAGAACTCCTACAGACAACCGAACCATTGGAGTCCTAGCGAGAATCCTTCCCCCAGGCAAGGGGTTACCCTCCATACCACATGTGGTGATGCTTGATCCTAACTTGATATGCGGAATATCAAGCGTCTGAGCCAAATGTATATCCAGGAAATTACCAGCCGCACCACTGTCAAGAAAGGCTTTCAGGTCCATGGATCTCCCACAGAAAGTTAGACGTCCAGGGACTAATAAAGAATTTTCTGAAGAGGTAATCTGAAGGCCCAAGCGTACCTCTTCACCTACACTTAGGCTTTGGAGTTTCCCGGCTTATTGGGACATGAGCGAACTAAGTGGCCTGGTTGACCACAATACATACACAGGCCTAGTGAGCGTCTTCTGGAGCGCTCCTCTGGAGGCAAGCGGTAAGCGCCCAATTGCATGGGTTCAGAGGAATCGGGCAAAGTGTTATCGGAGCTAGTGAGAACGTCCATCGGAGCAGAGGACTCCCGTTCAGACTTCCTCTCTCTGATCCGACGATCAATTTTTATGACAAGTTGCATCAAGTTCTCCATCGTGTCGGATATCAGATACTGCACTAAGGAATCCTTAATCTGCTCGGTAAGTCCTAAGCGAAATTGACTTCGCAATGCTGGGTCGTTCCAGACGCTATCAGTGGACCATCGCCAAAATTCCGCACAATACTCTTCCGCTGAGCGACGTCCTTGCCTTAGCGTTCGGAGATGAGCCTCAGCTGAGGCTGCCCTGTCCGGGTCATCGTACAATAACCCCAGAGCTTGAAAAAAGGCATCCACTGACTGCAAGGCTGGGCTTGTTGAAGGCAAGGAGAAAGCCCAAGACTGAGGATCACCCTGGAGTAAAGAGATGATGATCCCTACACTTTGTTGTTCGGAACCCGAGGAACGTGGTTTGAAACAAAAGTACAACTTGCAGCTCTCTTTGAAATTACGGAAGGCTGGCCTGCTTCCAGAGAATCGGTCAGGCAAATTCATTTTAGGCTCTGGTGTGTCACCAGCGGGAACTTGCTGGAGCTGCAGGTCTCTAGAAGCCCCTTCTTGGACTGCCAGGCGCTGGGATAAATTCTGCACCACTTGAGAAACCGCCTGTATCTGGTTGGCCAGAATCTGGGCTGGGGACAGATTCGACTCCTCGCTGTCCATGGCCGTATGATACCAATCTTCCTAGGCCGGTTATAATGTTAGGAACTCCCAAGCCAGTACAGTGAAACTCGGGGACTACTCTGAAGGCCCGGTGTTTGCTGGAGCCCCTAGTGGTGGGGACAGACTGGGCTGCGGGCTGACCGAGGGTCGAGTAACGTAACTGGCTTAAAGGAGTACCCAGGAGTGGATTGATTGGTGGGCAATAGTAAAGAAGAATCCTAGGTCAAAGGGTCACAAGCACAGATTCAAAAATCCAGAGACAAGCGAAGGGTCAGACACACAGGCAGAGAAGCAAAATCCGAAATCCAGGCAAAAGGTCGAGGTCAGAAGAGAAGGGTGACAGGTCCAAGAACAAGCAGGGGTCAAAACACGGGTAGTCAAATCCAAGGTAGCAGGAACCAAACGGATAGCACAAGCAGGCATCAGGACTGAGGACAGAACGCTATAACGGCAGTGAGGCTGCAGACCTCACTGCCTTAAATGTACAGATGAGCCAATCAGAGTCTAGCTCTGAAAATACTTCCAGGAGCTGATTAATGAATTAATCACAGTCTAATAGCCAGCAGGCTATTAGATCTCCCTGCGCACGCGCCCAGCTGTCCCCTGTTGCCGGGACGCGGCGCTACAGAGCTGGGCGTCCGGCCATTGCCTCAGCAACGGTCGGGAGTTAGAAGGAAGTGACGTGACGGCCGGGACGCTGGGGCAGGCAGGAAGCGAGCCGCGGCGGCTGTGAGTACCGCCACGGCTTGTGACAACAGGGCTGTTGTTCTGGGGCATCAAGATAGACACAGTCTCGGGCCTTTGTAGGCTCCCCTAGACAAAGTAGGGTAAGCGGCGCACCCGGATAGCTGAGGTGCATGAGAACTCATGAGTGACTTTGAAACAGACTCATTCTATACTAGGGGGTTTTCAATTTCAGTTGTTAGGTGTTTCCCATGGGGCACGTATTCTATCGGTAAGTGGGTGTGGGCGATGGACAGGCGCAAGCACTGTGTCTGTCATATCCATCTTTCTACCGAGATCCTTGAGGACTTGGCATGTTGAGATCTGTTCCAGTAGGATTGTAATAGAGTGCATTTATGGCCTGTGCCCCTGTGTCTAGATGGGAGTTGGAACTCTTTACGAATGCAGCTGGGGCGGTAGGTTTTGGGGCCTACTTTGCTGGGGACTGGTGCGCTGCACCTTGGCCCGATGAATGGGTGCAGTCCGGCGAGTCTGCTAACTTGAGGTTTCTGGATATATTCCCAATAGTGGTGGCTGTGGAGCTTTGGGTGGACAGGTTTGTTGGAAAACAAATAGTTTTCTGGAGTTGTAACCTCGGAGTATTGCAGGCCATTAATCGGCAATGGGCTACTTCGCCTCCTATTATTACCCCGTGTCGCAGGTTGATATTGCACTTGTTTTGCTGTATGACATCTGCTTCCAGACCCAGCATGTTCCTGGAGTTGAGAATGCTCTGGTGGACGCTTGTCAGGGGCCAAGGGGATAGGTTTAGAACTTTGGCTCCCTGGGCCTTCCTTATGGGTTCCTCTGGTCCCGCCGGTGGTAATTGTATTAACGATTACCATAAATCCGACACGCATGAAGCGTACAAAAAAATCCAATTGCACCCAAAAACTAATACAATATACACACACTTACCTGAAGAACGAAGCTTTCCGATGGCACCAGCATGCTGACAGGCTGTGATTCTGAACACACAGCTCACCGGCACTAGAGTTTGACATCAGGGCACCCTACAGCAATGTCAATGGCAATGTCTGGACCCCACAGGCTAAGGCTTTCAACACTTAACCTGCAGGGTTAAGTGTTGCCACTTTACCACTACCACTTGCCACTACATTGCCACTTTAAATTAACTTTGCTGTAGGGCACCCTGACGTCTTTGTATATTGTATTCGCTTTTTGGTGCAATTGGATTTTTTTTGTAGATCTCATGTGTGTCAGAATTATCCTCGTAGTTAATACGTACCCAACCCGATCCCGCTTAAATATGGCAGATTGCAAAGCCGACATAGAGGGTCTGGCTGAATCATCCTGTGCTCCTGCAACACGGAAGAAGTATTGTGGGGTTTGGTAGGAGTGGTGCGCTTTCCTGAGCTGTGGACAGTGCACTAATGAAATGAAGGTAGGCACAAGTGCATGGTAGCATTTGTTTGGGCGGGGCTTCAATCCAGTAAGCCTGAGCAACTCTGGCATGGGCTCTGGCGGGAATACCATTCTTCGCTAGGCTGCGCGGGGAAGACGAGTACGCCAGAAGTTTTGTTATTTCCAGGGCTTTGAAAGTTGGGACGAGGGTACGCCCGGTACCTCCTGAACAGAGGAGTTCCATTAGTGATTTCTTTCTTGTCAAAATTAATGGAAGCGGTGTCAAATGGGCATGGGACGTGCATGAGTTCGCAATATGTTGCGCTTCTTGTGTCATGTTATATTTGGTGCCTTCCGGGTGAGGAGACTAATTGCCTCTTCTAGGTCTGCTCCTTTGTCAGGTACTAGCACAGCATGTGGTGATATCCTCCTTTTCGGTATGCTGTAAAGTGAGGAGATCCGAATCCGAGCAGCTTGGTAGAGGGTGCTGGGTTGCAATGTTTTTAAAGGATGGTTTCGCTGTTTGCAGATGCAACAATGAGGGAATTTTGCTTGCCTGCGGCTTGAATCCGCAGTCCCATGGCTGAGGCATGGGACGGTTCTCCCCTCACCATGTATCAGTTTTGGTGGTATGCAAGCATATTTTGATTGCGCTAGGCCTGGGCAGTTTTCATGTCGTCACCCATTCCTTCCGAATCAGGACTGCCACATCTGCAGCGGTTGCTGGTGGGTCTAGGCTGGCTATTTAAGGAGCTTGGAGATGGAAATCTAATGTGTATAAGTTTTATGTACAGCCTTCATCATTATCTTCATCATTTATTTATATAGTGCCACTGATTCTGCAGCGCTGTACAGAGAAGTGAGATTCTGCTCCCCTCTTTGTTTTCTTCTTTCGCTTTGTGAGCATGTGCACCTCTGGTATGGCATGTTGTAATTTAAGTGGAGTAAGTGTGGTCTCCACGAGTCTCAATGCTTCCTTTCTTACACTTTTTTCTTTTTCCTTTTCATTTTCAGTTCCAATTCCTAGGAAAGTTGAATGCCGTTGCTTATGTATGCTAATGTTTTGTGGTGCTTTCCTGCCATTACAGACCACTGTACCCCGCTGCATTATTTTGGTGCTAGGACACTCATATGTTCATTGGGCTGTGTTGCATATGGCAGCAAGGGACACATGTTCATTTACGGGGTCGGTAGTGGTTAATTGGATAGGTCAAAGACAGAAAGAAAGGTAATGCTGTGGTAACCCGGTTCACTTGCTCCCTAACTGGCTTGTGGATTGATTTAGCACCCACATATTAGATTTCAGAACCCCCTTCTCTAGAGGCGGGATGGTGTTCATATGAGAGAGGAGGGCATGGTTTTGTTTAGAGGGGATGTTTACAGGAGTTTAGCATTGATAGGGTAGGTTGGTGGCTGGCCTCAGGTCCTAGGTATACAAGCGTGGCTGGAAAACGCAGTGCAGTCGATGGCAAGTGGTTAGGGCACACATTACGGTAGCGGGCACCCTTAACCTGCCTCTCTTCAATGGAGTCGGCTATAGTCTCGGTCCAAGTACAGCTAAGGCAGGTTGATTTGTGGTTGCATTCCGTTAGTCCAGAAGGGTTGCGGGTTCTGTAGTGCCTGGGGCAATGCCCCATATAAGGTAGATCTGTGCGCCCGGGTTGTGCTTGGTTGTCCCCCCCATCTGTGGGTGTCCCAGGGTTAATACTGGGAGTTCCTGACTGCTGTTTTTCTCCACCACCATACCTTCAAAATAAACTCCGTTAATTTTGCCACACTAAGGTGTTGTATAATTTATTCAAGGATGGTTAAAATAAGGCTAAGAGGTTAAAGGAAGTTAAGATATTAGCTGTTAAGCATTTTTAAGAGATATTTGTGGTAGACTTTCAAGTACTGTATTGTATTACTGGAGATTTAATAATAATATTGCTTATACTGGTTATATAGTTCAGTAAGTTAATAACTGGGACTGCCAATATAGCTTTAAAGGTTGCATTGTTACGAACTGTATTGTGTTTGTGTTTGTGTTAGTGAGAAGTATGCTGTATTTGTTATCTTGAGTTGTATAAAACAGGCAATTAAAAAAAAAAAGGTCCACCAGAGAGCCACATGCTGTTAGCATGTGCACTTAACACAACATGGTATTAGGTTGGCCATTTCAAATAGTGACTTTGCACTGGGATGTCTTATTTGTCAGCGATGTTGTACTGGCAAGATTTGTCTGTATGATAAGTTTTATTATGAGTACTAGAGTATTTATATTTGAATAGTGATATACTGTATATCACAGTATTAACAACGAAGGAGCCGCTGGCTGGTATTAGCATGTGGAGGCACGGAGTCAAATGCACCTCCAGTGTTCACCAGGGACCCCTGCAAGGAGGTATGGGCTTTGCTGCATGAGGTGCGCTGGTCGCTGTTCTCCCAGTTAGTCACCAGCGCAGAGGTGTTGTAAACAGGAATAGTGGAACGATCCGGGTCAGAACCAAACAGTAGCGCAGTGCACACGGATAGTCAAAAGGCGAGTTAGGAACAAGCAGAAGGTTAAACCAAAAGTACTGTGCCGTACCAAATCGAAATCCAGGAGAGTAAGCCAAGGAACAAGCCAGAAGTCAGCAATCAATAGGAGACACTAGGATTATCCACAGGGAGCGCTGAAGCTGGAGTGAACTAATACTCTGGCACCCTAATGGTGCCAGTGTGTCCTTTAAATAGAGGGAAGTACCCCCTGATTGGGTGATACAGATTTCGGCGGTCAGAACGCAGCTGCCCCGCGACAGGCTGAGGCAACAGGACACAGACATCAAGAAGAGATAGGCGACCGTCCCCTGCACCTAGTGGAAGTGGGTGGACGGCACCTGACAAGAACTATATATAAGAGAGAATGCAACTAGGGTTAAGATGAAGATAATGCAGCCAACATGTAAATTGTAATGAATTCTGAGATAAAAACACGCACGCACACTTACATAATCAGTAAGAAATTAATAATATATGGTACCTACCCACAGAATGTCATCTATTATATGCACTGTGTAAGATTATGTTATTGAAATTATATTATTACATTATTGTACAAGCAAAGATTCTATTTCACACATATAGATCTGCGTTATGAATTTATAATATCTTGATACAGAATTCTGTGACATACATTAAAGTAGCTTTCAGGACTGAAGTAGGTGTGTCATAAGAGGAAAAGTGTAAAAGCATGTGCTTATGTAACAACATACTTACCAACTTTCTTCAGCTCTCTTCCGGGAACCTGCCAGCAGCCTCGGACTGGCCTGCTGGGCAGCCAGACTATCCACCGGTAGGCGCGTTGAAGCTCCGCCCCCTCCGCGGTTAGGGCGGAGCTTACGTGGAACACCAACATCTACCACTTTTTCTTTTCACAGGGCTTTCCTACATTGGTGCCTAGAGGCGCGGACACAAGTAACATAAACTGCACATTACCTAAACAATTTCGGACAGGAATAACCGCATGTGCATGCGCGGACTCCGGACCTTTTTACTTTCACTCTGGCAGCTGGATATGAAGCAACGCGGATGTAAGAAGTTAATAGGAAAGACACTTGCAAAGCGAGTTCCCCGGGAGCGGGGTAAGTGATTTTCATTCCCTTCCTATGCCTCATCGAATTTGCCTCTAATATTGGAGTGAATTATTATTTCTGGAAGCATTTATAGTAACAGGAATCTGCAGCTCAGTTGCTGTTATGGAACTGTATTTTTATACGAGAGACTCACAAATTGTCTGTGCCTTTTTAACCCATAATGCCAAGTGATATAGGATTGGACTCTTGTTTAACATTGGAATGTGACCTATTCTCTATCGGGGTCCCCATTGGACTTTCGTTTCATTTCTATCAGCTATACCTTATACATTACGGTAATTTACTGGTGCTATTATCCTCTTTTTGAATATGGACTATATGGTTGCATTTATTAAACACTGCTTGTTTGTACAGTAAATCTACTGTAAATTTCTACTGCGGCTGTCTTCATGTTATCACTAGCCACGGACGCCCAGAGGAGCAGGATTCCGGAGCTTTTCACAGTCACAGGTAAGTGACTCAGTGCGCTTCCAAGCCAGCCTGTTATTTTTTTAAACCGAAAAGACCATGGTAGAGTGAGAAGGGGCCGAGTCAGCATGGCAGAGTGTGAAGGGGGGCCAAGCCAGCATGGCAGAGTGTAAAGGGGGCCAAAGCAGCATGGGACAGGGTGATGAAAGGGGGCCAGGATAAGGGGGGAGCAAAAGCAGCATGGTGGGCGCAGTGTGATCATAAGGAGGCACAGCATGGTGATTAAGGGGCACAGTAGTGTGTGTGATGGCACAGCGGGCTTGTGGCAATGTAATGTGTGTGTGGTAGGTGGTGGCCAGAGCCGTAACTAGGGAGGTGCGGGCGGTGCCGTGGCCCAGGGCGCAAGCCCAAGGGGGCGCAGTAGCCGCCCGCTACTTGCCTCTGTGCCTGGCTCTGTGACTGCAGGCTGCCGGGGAACACATGCTCTCTATAAGGCTGGACTTCGGAGACTCCGCAGACTAAGTATGTGAGTCTCTCGCTGCTATCCTCTACCTGGGACAGTCTCTCTCCCCTCAGACTCACAATATATATCTGTCTGTGACAGCTTCGGCATTCACGGCGTTTGGAGGGGCGGAGCTTTCCGAAAGTGGGCGGAGCTATGTCCAAACGTATATTTTCTGTCTTTTAAACAAATCCCCGAGTGTGACAGCTTCTGTATCCTCCCATTTCCTGCTCTGCTTGTGAGATCGTCTTTCCCCTTTCCCTCTGTGTGTCAGTCAGCCTCTGTCCCTCCCCTCCCCTCCCCTTTGTGTGTGAAAGTTTCTGTCTGCCCTCCCCTCTTCACTCCTATGCAAGTGAAATCTCCTCCTCTTACCCCTGCATCAGTATGGCTGACATTGGTTCAGTGTGGGGACAGTGCTGTTATTGGTGTAGTGTTGGTAGAGGGGGTGACAATAGTTTAGTGTGGGTAGGGGGGTGACATTGGTGTAGTGTGGGTAGGGGGGGTGGATTTGGTGCAGTGTGGGGCCAGTGCTGGCATTGGTGTAGTATGAGGATAGGGCTGGCATTGGTGTAGAGGGGTAGCATTGGTGTATTGTGGGGACAAGACTGGCATTGGGGCAGTGTGGGGACATGGGTTGTACTGGTACAAGGTGACATTGGTATAGCCAGTTGCTGTAATGTGGAGAGTTGGCAAGGTTTTGTTGATTTCAGTAGTGTGGAGCAGAGCCATGGCGGTGCTAAGTGAGTGCAGTGGCTGCCTGTTACTTGCCTCTGTGACCACAGACTATAGATTATCGATGCTAGGCGCCCAGCGCTTCCAAAATGGTGCCCAGCACCCAGCTCCTGATCTCACAACGTTGCTAGTGGATTTAGAGGAGTCGGGAAGAGCCAGGAGCTACAGCACAGGGGCGGCTGGACCGAGAAGGTAGAAAAGAACTGTCTTCAGACAGCAGTATACAGAAGAAGGATAATGACGAAGAATACAGCAGTATAGAAGAGAAGATGAAAAGGTAAATATGAAGCAATAAATTGTCCACAGTCACATATGCAAAATCTGGAAAACAAATGAAAGTCACTTTAATAATACAGTCTGTGCTTTTCCCCCACATTTTATATTCCCGGCAAACCAAATCATTTAATATCCTACACCGTGCTAGCATCTCTCCATAGAAACATAGAATTTGACGGCAGATAAGAACCACCTTTTTTAACCTATGGTAACCTCAAACCTATTTAATTCTTGTTTCTTTTTAAGAATATCCTTATGTCTATCCCAAGCATGTAGAAATTGCTATACTGTATTAGCCTCTACCACCTCTGATGGGAGGCTATTCCATTTATCCACTACCCTTTCTGTGATGTAAATTTTCCTCACATCTTCTCTGAACCTACTTCCCTCCAGTCTCAGTACATGTCCTTGTGTTCTAATACTTCTCTTCCTTTGAAGAATGGTTCCCTCTTGTACCTTGTTCAAACCCTTGATATATTTGAACGTTTCTATCATGTCCCCCCTTTCTCTTCTCTGCTCCAAACTATACATATTAAGATCTTTGAGTCTTCCGGGTAAGTTTTGTGCTGTAGGCCATGCACCATTTTAGTTGCCCATCTATACACAGTCTCTAATGTATTTATATCCTTCTGGAGATATGGCCTCAGAACTGAACACAGTATTCTAGATGAGGCCGTACCAATGACCTATACAGTGGCATTATTACTTCTTTCTGCTACTGTTTCCTCTCCCTGTACTACCAAGCATCTATCCGCCTCTGCAATTTATAGATTTCAACATTTAAAAAGAATACAAGGAGTTATTTTATTTATTTCTGTCGGGACATCTTTAAAATCAGAGAGCACACATCTTCACATGGCCAAGACACCGGAATGAGAACATGGTCACCAGCTTAGGAGGAGTCTGTTACCTATTATTTTAATATGCAGAAAAATCTATAGCTGATATCGCCATCAAATCAGTTGTCTCTCCAAATATACCAACACCTTTCACTCTGCCAAGAGTGTTGTTTGTACATTTTGCTTGGGATTGGGAGAGTAATATATATATGAAAAGGCTACAATGTCTGGGATTGCTATATTATTTTTATTTTTGTTTTAAGCCATTTTTTTTTGAACGCCTCTCTAGAACGGCTTACCCCTGTGCCCCAGACCAGGACCGGGTGCAACGACTAGAGACGGAGAAACACGCCACCTGACCACTCTCAGGGCACAGTGGGTGGACCAGTCTTTTCATTTGCAACACAGCACTGAGAGAGGGACCATAAGTTATATCCTCATATATATCACATAATTACACTGGGAGAGGGATTATTAGTTTCTGTGTATGTATGTGTATGTGTATATATATATATATATATATATATATATATATATATATATATATATAAATATATTGTAGTGTGTATGGGTTTTCTTATAGATACAAGTTTTTTCACCATTGTTGGGCTTCTTTACAACTTTCAAGAATATCAGTTACAGACATAGAAGAAAAAATGCTAGACACACCCCTACATTAGGGTGGCCACACCCACTCGACAAACGTCACTCCTATTAAGATGGGGGGCGCCGATGCCCTGTCTCGCCCAGGGCACTGAAATGTCTAGTTACGGCACTGGTGGTGGCTAAGTATTAATTTTGGGTCCTACTGATTTAACACCGGGCTGGTTGGAATTTTCTAAATGTACCCATTATTTTTTCCAAATAGGGCCCCCAACATTCCAGGATCCAGAGAAGCCGCAACTAAAGAAACCAGCAGCCACATGTGGTAAATGTGATAACAACAGGTAGGACAATCTGTCAAATGTTATGAGTCTAGTGCAGGCTTGGCTAACCTGTGGTACCCCAGGTGTTGTGAAACTACAAGTCCCAGCATACCCTTACAGCAATAAGCTGCTATATATTGGCAAAGCATGCTGGGGCTTGTAGTTTCACAACACCTGGAGTACCACAGGTTAGCCAAACCTGGTCTAGTGGGACAATCCTGATTTTTGGTGACTGTTCTGCCCAATCTAAGGGGCAGGTCAAGACTGTGTATTCTTTATACACACACTGTATTCTTTATATACTACACTAAAGTGCTAGCGGTCCTTCGTGGACTGACCACTCCCCCTCTAGTGTCAGGTCCCGCCTCTATGATGGCTGACCCCACCCCCTCTGGTGGGCCCCTAGTGTTGCAGTCCCCCGGTGGGCCCTTCATGCCCCAGTCCGACACTGGGCTGTGACATGGGACGCGCACCACATTATAGGTGCCGTCCCATGTCAGAAGACTGCAGAGCAGAGCGCGCGGCGCGGATAGAACAAGGTTAGTGCGGCGGGGGGATGGGTGTGTGTGTCAGAAGCATTGTGTATGTATGTGTGTCAGTAGCATTGTGTATGTATGTGTGTCAGTGTCAGTAGCATTGTGTACAGGGGCGGATTGGCCATAGACCTGACAGGGAAGTTTCCCGGTAGACCGATGCCTAACGAGGCCACCTGGAGGCCACCTCAGATTTTCCCGGGGGGGCGCGTTTAGATGCGGCGGGGGGAGGCACGTACAGGAAAGCAATCTAAAATATTGGTGTTCAGTGGGCAGCAACAGGCAGCTAATTGCTAGGCTCCCACGGTGCTGTTCGGCAGACAGGAAGTCTGACTTCACTTCCTGTCTGCCTGATGTGAGAAAAGACGCTGCTCAGAGCAATTGAAGGTAAGTGAGGGAGCTTCGTATACTATACTATACTAAGGGGGGCTACCTATAGTATACTATACATTTGCCCTGCATGGCTTTAGAGATGACCCACTGTGTGTAAAGTCATCATATCTAGGATTTCCTAAATGTTACTACAACCAAATTCCTGTAGTTCTAAATCCCGCCTACTTTTGTGTTGGTCCCACCTACAGTTATTTTGGTCCCGCCGACATGAGGCCACTTCAATAATTTTTTCCAGGGCCACTTTAAGTTCCCAATCCGCCCCTGATTGTGTATGTATGTGTGTCAGTGTCAGCAGCATAGCCAGATTAAGGGGGGCACAGGGGGCACGTGCCCAGGCCCCACTATCTCTGAGGGGCCCCGCCGCCTGGGAGGAGAGAAGCTGCTGCATGTTTTTATTAACTTTCTTTTTCACCCCCCCTCCCCCGCTCGCGGCACCCACCCCTCCGCAGGGGGGAGGGGTGCCGCGAGCGGGGGAGGGGGGGGGGGGGGGTGAAAAAGAAAGTTAATAAAGGCATCATTGGTTGTCAGTGGCAGCAACAGGCAGCCAATCTTGATGCTGCCTGTTGCTGATTGGCCTCAGACAGGAAGTGAAACGAGCTGCGCAGAGTGATGCACAGCAGAGAGCAAGGTAAGTGTGTGTGTGTGTGTTGACATGGGGCTTGTGACAGTCTAATATGTGTGAGGGCAGCAGGGGTGCTTGTGGCAGTC
The DNA here is from genome assembly GCF_038048845.1 of Mixophyes fleayi. Lineage (NCBI taxonomy): Eukaryota > Metazoa > Chordata > Amphibia > Anura > Limnodynastidae > Mixophyes > Mixophyes fleayi. The sequence goes on from NC_134402.1 coordinate 199,599,613, forward strand.
TAATGTGTGTGTGAGGGCAGCAGGGGTGCTTGTGGCAGTCTAATGTGTGTGTGTAAGGGCAGCAGGGGTGCTTGTGGCAGTCTAATGCTTGTGTGAGGGCAGCAGGGGTGCTTGTGGCAGTCTAATGTGTGTGAGGGCAGCAGGGGTTCTTGTGGCAGTCTAATGTGTATGAGGGCAGCAGGGTCTTGTGGCTGTATAATGTGTGAAGGCACAGGGGGCTTGTGGCAATGTAGTGTGTGTGTGTAAGGGCACAAGGGGCTTGTGGCAATGTAATGTGTGAGGTAGGTAGTGGCTAATTAATGGGTGTTATTTTGTTTGTGGGGGTGATGGTGGGGCAATTTAATTTAATAGTGGGATTGGTGCAGACTTATCAATGTAGGGTGGGATGATTAATTTAATGTTGGGGTTGTTTGGGGCAATGGGTCTTTTTATTAAAGATTAATATTAAAGATTTTATTAAAGATTAATTATTAATGAATAAAATTATTTTACAGTCGGGCTGGTTACAGGAAAAGAGCACTAATAATAAATCATGAATTGTTTGATTTAATGTAGGACTGCATAGAGGCATGGATGCCTACTGTGTTCACTCATTGCTGATATTTCTATTTGTCATGTACCTATTCTATTTCCAAACAAGGAACCAACATTCTAGGATCCAGAAAAGCACAACTAAGTTTAGGACCCAAGCGGCAGCAACAAGTATTGAAAGTGGGAAAAACAGGTAGGAGAGAGCAGGACATTCTGCCAACTGTCCTGATTCTGGTGGGGCAGTCCTGAGTTTGGGGACTGACCCACTCAGTCAGCACCTTGTCCCAACTACAGGTACAGTTGGGAGGTATGTCCCACTTCACACTGCTCTACTCATGAAGGAGGAGATGCCTGCACCTAACAGTAGTGCACACAGTATTGTCTGTGTATTTGTCTAAAATTATAGCCATAGTACACTTTAGGGGCCCCTCTGTCTAAAGTGCCCCGGGCCCCCCAGAGCCTTAATCCAGCTCTGGTCAGCAGCATCATGTATGTATGAGTGTCAGCAGCATTGTGTATGTATGTGTGTCAGTAGCATTGTGTATGCATGGGTGTCAGTAGCACTGTGTATGTATGTGTGTCAGTGTCAGCAGCATATTGTATGTATGAGAGTCAGTGTCAGCAGCATTGTGTATGTATGTGTGTCAGTGTCAGCAGCATATTGCATACTTGCCAACTCTCCCGGAATGTCCGGGAGACTCCCGCATTTTGCGAGAGTCTCCCAGACTCCCGGGTGAGTGTGGCAATCTCCCGAATTCTGCCCACTTCACTAGGAAGTGCCCTACTTCCTAGTGAAGTGGGCAGAATTAGATCCCAAACGTCGTGAAGTGGGCAGAATTAGATCCCAAACGTCGCGATTCCCGGTGAATCGCAGCGTTTGGCCCCGCCTCGCAGGGGGCGGGGCCAAAAATGACGCAATTTTGGCTGTCCCGCCCTCTCATGCCCACCTCCACTGGCAGGCTCCCGGAAGAGAGCTGAAGAAAGTTGGTAAGTATGGCATATTGTAATGTATGAGAGTCAGTGTCAGCAGCATTGTGTATATATGTGTGTCAGTGTCAGCAGCATATTGTGTATATATATTTGAGTATGAGGCCAGTATATTGTATGTGTGTGGCAGCATATTGTGTGTGTATGTATATATATATATATATATATATATATATATACATATATGAGTATGGGGCCAGTATATTGTATTTGTGCGGCAGCATATTGTGTGTATGTGTGTATGTGAAGGGCCAGTAAATGAATGCAAAGTGTGTGGGGGGCAGTAAATGAATGCTGTGTGTGTGGGGGGGGGCAGTAAATTAATGTAGTGTGTTGGGGGTGGGGGGGCAGTAAATTAATGTAGTGTGGAAGGGAGGGGGGGGTCTTAATATAATGTGGGAGGTAGGCTATTAATTTAATTGTGGAGTGCAGGTGGGGACAAATTATTGGGTGCTATTTTATTTGTGGGGTGATGGTGGGGCAATTTCATTTAATAGTGGGGCCTATGAATTTATAATGTGGTAATTAGACCTTTAATTTAATGCTGGGGTGGTTTGGGAGCTATTTATTAATTGTGGGCTGGTTGTGGAAAATGAGGTCTATTTATTAAATGTGATTATGATTTATTTAATGCCTGTGATTGTTTTGTATATATAATATATATATGGATTAAGCAAAACTAAAATAGCCTCTTTTTATATAGATAAATATATATTGTACCAAAAACAACCCTTTAAGGATGGGCCGCTGCTGTGTGCTTGCCCCCCCGGGCTGGAATCTGCCAGCCCTCCCCTGAGCCCGAACCAACTTCTCGGCTCTGTGTCAGGTATCCCAAAGAGATTTACGCATGACATATAGACACACTCCCTGCTCCTGGGGTTACACTGCTGTTGCTGCTGCTGGTGCAGCTCCAAATCTAGATGGCAATTGCTAATGAATAATTCTATAAGAAACAAGAACACACTCAATAGAGGAATACTGCTACGTGTGTGAATTGTGCAAGACAATTCCTAAAATGTAAAAAATAACGTAAACTAGGCTTAATGCGGGACCCTTGTGTTAAAGAAATGCTGAATACTTCTAATTGTTCACCATTTGTGATCAAGTATGTGTAAACAGTTAGTACATATATATAGGGTTTTCGATGTTGAGAGGAAGAGTGGGGCCTAGGCGGTGGACTGCGACAGCATAGTTTGTTCAGTAGCGCTCCGAGGTGGTCACTGCTCGTCCTGTAATTCTCTGTCTGAGCCGTGTCCTGCTCTCTCTGTGCAGCGACTGCCAGCGAGGACACTATGAAGCAACGGCCAGCTAAAGAAAATCGTAATGGACTTTCTGTATGAAATATGAAGGTACAGCGTGTGGATCAATCCTAAGACCCAGAGGGCTGAATAGCCTGTGTGAGTGTGGATTGTGGATTGTATTATTGAAATCGAAACGTGTTGGCGGACGTAGGTGGGTGACGTCAGACGCATCAGCGGGGAATCGGCTTGGACTTTACTCTTTCTGTCCGGACAGCGTGAGTCGCCGAAGTATTACCCAGGATATCTTCTGCGAGGATTATTTAACATCACGCTTGTTTATTCCATCATAAAGGTAAGAGTCCATCCATTCCCTTTTGCTGCGGAGACGGATGTCTAACAAGATTTTTATTGAATTTTAAGGTTTATATTAATCTGTATTGAATAAAGTGTTATGTAGTTTTACACTATGGACTTCCTTTTTTTTCCCTCCATGGTTATTTAAAAGGAGAGGAATCTCGAAAGATGTAATAGAAATCCACTTGTTATATGTTGTTCCACACGTTTGTTATCCAATGGGGTCAAAACGAAGAGGAACCTTGGAAAATGGAATTAAGGTGCCCTTGGGAAAACCATATGGTATTCTACATGCTTCATACCTATTGTGGTCTAGTGAGTATATACCCCTAAGGGGTTATGAAGAATATTCCATCACGTGGTGTTCTTTAAGTATAAAAACGCACGGGTATCTCAGGGGACACTTACAACATATGTTTGGATCCTACTAGCTGTGCTATGTTTGTTTTTCTTCTTTCCTCATGTATGCATATGGAATGGATTGATTGAGGAGGAGGATTCTCTTATTACTTTGTGGATATATGCTCTCTTCTGTTCGCTAAGACTCAAAGAATATGATGTGAACTTTGAACAATATTAAGTTACCAGCTATCACCATTAGCGCCATTTTTCCTTTTATTTATTTGGATATATATATGTATTACATCTCTGCAGCATATATGATACATGTAGTTGAAATAACACCTTATGTATATAGTGGAAGTAAGCTTATAAAAAGGATTATAAAAAATAACTCAATGCAAAAAGGTTTTACTGCTAAATAACACAGGTGTAATATCCACAAGACAGAATAGTTTGTTTACATAGTTTTTAATGCAACAACCACATCATCATCACCATTTATTTATATAGCGCCACTAATTCCACAGTGCTGTACAGAGAACTCATTCACATCAGTCCCTGCCCCATTGGGGCTTACAGTCTAAATTCCCTAACAAACACATAGACAGACAGACACACACACACACACACACACACACACACACACACACACAGAGACTAGGGTCAATTTGTTAGCAGCCAATTAACCTACCAGTATGTTTTTGGAGTGTGGGAGGAAACCAGAGCACCCGGAGGAAACCCACGCAAACACGGGGAGAACATACAAACTCCTCACAGATAAGGCCATGGTCGGGAATTGAACTCATGACCCAAGTGCTATGAGGCAGAAGTGCTAACCACTTAGCCACCGTGCTGCCCACATGACACAATATGAAGAGCATTACCCTATTTCGACAGTAGAATTATAATATAAGGAATGCATATGCACAAGACACAATTTAGTTATTATATGAACCATATCACTGGAACATGTAGTTTAACATAATATATACTAAGTACTTCTGCTAGGAACCATGTTGTGGCTCCGCTACTGCTTCCATTTGAACTGCCGCTGTACCAGTGAGTCTCCAGCCGTGCTCAGAGTTACCATCTCCGGGTCAGCTAAGTTCTACTCCACTACTGCATCCATTTGAACTGCTGCTGTACCAGTAATTCACCTGCTGTTGCTCTGAGTTACCATCTTCGAATCAGCTAAGTTCTACTCTGCTATCGTCTCTATTTGAACTGCCGCTATACCAGTAACTCACCTGCTGTCCGATCAGCTAGTTCTACCCCACTATTGCCTCTGTTGAACTGCCGTTGTACCACTAGCTATAGCTAGCAAAGGATCTGCCATTTCTACTGTAAATAAAAATGCAAAAGTCTCAGTTGCACACATTTGCAAATGTATGTTAAAGCCACCCGCCAGTGTGCTGGGGGATTTTTCTCTGCGTTTGTTCCTTTTAGGATAACCCCACCCTTTCCAGCACCTACTATGAGCCTATAAATTGATTGAGCAACTTCCACTTCTGTATTTGACTGAGAGGCATGTTGGTGTCAGTAGCTGAGGGGGAGTGCTGGCGCTGTATTGCTATTTGGAGGCTTCTGGGGTACGTCTTGGTAAGTTAGCTCTCAATTTAAAAACATCCAGTCCCTTGCCCATTCATGTCACCTCCATCTTTGCAACATTGGCAAGATTCACCCCCCTTTCCTCTCCTTGGATGCCGCTAAGATCATCATTCATGCTCTTGTCATCTCCCGTCTTGATTATTGCAATCTTCGCCATTCTGGCTTGCCTGACAAATGTCTTTCTCCCGTGAAATCTGTGCAGGATGTGGCATCATGAATAATCTTCCTCTCCCTATGTTCCTCTTCCATTCTACCCCACTGAAAAACCCTTTATTGGCTTGCTATTCCCTCCAGAATGCAATTCAAGCTACTTACCCTCACTTGTAAAACCCTCTTTAATCATCATCATCATCATTTATTTATATAGCGCCAACATATTCCGTAGCGCTTTACAATTGGGGACAAACATAATAAACTAATAAACAAACTGGGTAAAACAGACAAAGAGGTGAGAAGGCCCTGCTCGCAAGCTTACAATCTATGGGACAATGGGAGATTGACACATAAGGTTAAGTCTACATTTTGGCCCAGCCAGACTGCAAAGGTAAAAGTGACTCATAAGCTAAATGATCCCGTCACACAACAATGTTGGTCAGGGGCTAATTGTCTTGTGTGAAATTGTGTAACAGGCTAAAGGTAGCGAGGTTAAGAGGGTGGCTGAGGAATATTATAAGCTTGTCTGAAGAGGTAGGTTTTCAGAGAACGCTTGAAAGTTTGTAGACCAGAGGAGAGTCTTACTGTGTGAGGTAGAGAATTCCATAGAGTGGGTGCAGCCCGAAAAAAGTCCTGTAACCGGGAATGGGAGGATGTAATGAGGGTGGATAAGAGACGCAGATCTTGTTTAGAACGGAGTTGCCGAGTTGGGAGATATTTTGAGACAAGATACCTCCACCTCCTAGATCTCCGACCTTGTCAAGATTTATACCCCTACTTACCCACTACATTCTGTCAATGACCTTCGCCTCTACTCACCTACCACCACCTCATACTCCTGACTTCAGGAATTAGTCTATTCATATGGATCATGAGCCTACACTTTGGTATATGAACCTATTTATGCACTCTGAAAAGGATCATTCAAATGGTTATGTAGCCTGTGTTACTCCTCCACCTGAACTGTATACCAGACTAGCAAAATGCAGCTGACATAGGACTTTAAAGAAGGTTCATTGATCCCTATTAGTACTGCAAGGGCCATTCTTATGGTCATTTGGGTCAACACTGGAAAAATTTTTGATGGAGGATTAATGGTAAAAAGCATGCATCTATGGTTCAACAAGCATGTTGCAACGACGCCCAAAAATGTGCAAGGCCTCATTTTTTTTCTTTGTAAATTATCTCCTTTAGCTTATGTTATGAATCCCAGTGTATTTACTAATAGCAACAAAAATGTAAAGCAAAGTGTCTTTATTAAAGTGAATACACACACAAAAGATGACTCAGATCCACAGGTTTGAACAGGTTTCCTAAAGAGACTGTATAGTAACAATGGCAGGTACTGATATAATACGTTTTACCCCAGTCCAAAAGGCACAAGGCTGTCCAGGAGAGCAGACAGAGTCCAGGGATCAAGCAGTGATCAGACAATAAATCCAAATAGCCAGGTTGAGATGAGGCAAATAAGCGAGGTCCAGAAGTCAGGCAGAAAGATCAGGGCAACAGGCAAAACAGCGTGGTCCAAAGTACAGGTAAATGATTCGGGGTCTCAGGCAAGCAGGCAAGGTCCAAGAAACAGGCAGGGGTCATACACAGAAGGTCAGTCCAGCAGGTTTATAACAAAAGATCAGGAGCAGGTAGTAGCAGCCAGGAACAAACGGGATGAACTGCACAGAGCACAGCTTGAGGCAGGTATTAAAAGCAGTGTGACAGGTGCAGTTCTAATTAATCCTCAGGCAAGAAGATTAACTCCTTCAGGTATGTTGCAGAGTTCAGGAGTAGAACAGCAGCACCTCTGGTGCTATGAGGTACTGCTACTAGGTAGAAATGACAGACAGAGTTGTAACAGCTTATTTTAATGAATTTGCCAAACCAATCCTGAATGCAAAGTTCACTGTAGGGGTCCAGTGAAAAAGTCAGGGGTCATGTAACATTAAAAGATGCAGAGGAGTAAAATCATTTACAGGGGGTGTGAACTCAACTGTGCTACTATTACTCTATATCTGCTATCGGTCAATACCCAAAAGCATACTGAATTGTTAGCTCATGTGATACAATTTCAATTATTAGCAGTGGATTGATAGTATGTTTTAAATATTAATATTGTGAGAAATACAAACATTCTGGGAGTGAGCATTATGTTGGCATCTCTCTTCCTCTCACTTCCTTTTATGGTTTTTACAGAAATGCATTTTTCTGTATATTTTTAACTATACCCACAATGTATATGTCTACATGTGACTACATATGAACTGTGCAAGCTTAATGATAACTTGTGTTACTGAGTAAATTTTACTCTGTGATTTGTCTTGCATAGTTTTGTAATGTAGGTAATGTAGGTACAATCAGGGTTGTATTTACTGCAGCAACTGCCGAGGGCCCAGTGGTCCCAAGGTGCCCCTCCCATGGCCAGCGATGTACAGGGTTGGCAGGGCTGGGGGCCCATCCACCTGCCATCTCCCACTGTTGCTTGTCCATTGGCATAGAAAAAAAAATTGCTGCCGAAATATAAGCAAGAAATAAAAAAAAGGCACCGGTTGGGCACACCTACTTTCCAGACTCAGGAAACAGGAACTTACATGTGTGTTCCACAATGGAACGCACGCAGACTTTTCTCAAGTGCCACTGAAATTCATTGATTTACCCCCGTGCGAATAAGCCAGCCAATGAAATAGGATCAACACTATCATCTCCAGATAGACTATATCAGCAAGTATAAAAAATTACTAATCCAAAGATTGGATCCTTTGCATGTCCCAAATCGATTGAACTCTGGTGCATTTGGTCAGCATGTGAGTAAACTCTTTGCACAAGCAATATAATTTGGCCATACGTTTGATACATATGAACTTCTATTCAGGACCTCAGCATATGAATACTGGACTGTACATGCTCTGTGGAAATTTGACAGTTTTAAATGCTGTTTTTAATTGTGGTTTATATATGCTGCTGTTATTGTTGATTTTAGATATAGTTTTTTACCATATATTTATATTGACCAATAATTTAGTTTTATGGAACCATAGCATATAGTGCTGACTAATCAAATTCTCAGTTGAGATACTGCTATGGTTCAAACTTTCCAGTGGCACCTCTCCATTCAATAAATCTATAGAACCATGCATTTATGCCAGCATTCAAACATTCAGTTTACCAATACACATATAACTGTGCTGGGTCTGAAATATTTATGTATTTGCTAATCCAAATAGGTCTGGACTGCCTATAAGAAATATCTTCAACAGCTTTTAGACATAAAAGTATTAACCCAAGTGTTATCCTATGCGCACTAAAATATACTATGGTCTGTAAAAATGTGCTACAAAATGAGAATCTAACTTAACAAGAGGCAGAATTTATCTTAACATTTATTCTCTGAGGGAAAGAAAAGAAAAGAAGGGGAGTTAAATTATGTCTGGCACAGTGTAATGATAAAGGAGAGCACAGTGTGATTATGAAGGATAACAGTGTGATTATGAAGGGGCACAGTGTAATGATGAAGGAGGGCACAGTGTGATTATGAAGAATCACAGTGTGATTATGAAGGGGCACAGTGTAATGATGAAGAAGGGCACTGTTTGTTTATGAAGGGGCATAGTGTAATGATAAAGGAGGGCACAGTGTTATTATAAAGGGGCACAGCGTAATGATAAAGGAGGGCACAGTGTGATTATGAAGGGGCACAGTGTAATAATAAAGGAGGGCACAGTGTGATTATAAAGGGGCACAGTTTAATGATGAAGGAGGGCACAGTGTGATGAGAGGGACAGCAATGAGGGGGCACAGTGTGATGCAGGGGCCGTAGTGATGAAGAGGGAGCAGTGTGATGTACATATTATTTAAAACATTTGTTCTGGGTAGAAACTTCTTTAGCAGTGAATGGAGTTCTTCTTTAAATAATTTATGCAAGGTCCAAGACAGTAATATTGTAATTTCACTTGGAAATATGATTTACTTACAAATACAGATAATAGTAATAAAGTAGCCGGCTCTTCTACAAGATTCAGTTACAGCACAAAAGACATATTTGCAAAAATATAAAATAATTTAAATTGCATATCATCCACTAAAAATGCTGCTGGTAGGTCACTGTCCTGCTGTCCTGAAAGTCAGGCATGCTGGGACATATGTCATGCTCTGGTGAGAGGGAGGCTGCACACGTCTGCCAATGGTGTACACAGCATTGCAGGGTTTTTTTCTGTAGTAGGGTGGCCTAGCTCTTTTCATCTGCTAGGTACACACCCAACGATGCAAGCCGCGCCCACTTTAATGACATGCCGCAGCTGTACGGTGAAACATAGCTTCATATAAACATAAACATATATCTCTATATGGGGCTCTTTGAGGAACAGTTCATTTTGAATTCCTGTTTTGGGGCAACCTGGTCCTCTATGGTAGGTATATAGATGACCTTTTTTTTATTTGGGATGGTGATTCACATTCTATATTAGTTTTTCTTTCTCACCTTAATTCTAATGACTTTGGCCTAAAATTTTCTAGTAATTTCCATTCGCCAACTATTAATTATTTGGACATTACCTTCAAAACTATTGAAAGTGCTATAGTGACGGAGAATTACTCCAAAGAGGTTGATACCTTGAATTTTTTACATTGCAAAAGTAGTCACTATAGGGCGTGGAGAGACAATATCCCTAAGGGTCAATTCCTTTGTATAAGAAGGAATTGCTCCAATAACAATGATTTTATTAAACATTCAGATAAATTGTATAGGGCATTTTGTGAACAGGGTTATCTGAAGCCCCTTCTTGATAGAGCTCTTCGGGAAGTATGTGGGTTAGATAGATATTCTCTATTGAATCGTTTTCCAAGACAAGTGGTTAATAAGAATGAATTGGCGTTTATAACCCAATATAACAGTCATTCTGAAGAAATTAAACGAATTCTAAAGAAAAACACTGGCCTTCTAGAGCTTGATGAATATATTGGTCCTTTGATTAAAGAAGGTAATAAGACTGTATTCAGGAGATCAAGAAATTTGAAAGAAAGATTGGCACCAAGATTGTATCAGGGTAGAAATTTATCTGTTCCACCAAATAATAGTCTTTGTACCAGTAGGTGGTTAGGAAGATTAAAAGTTTTTTCAAATGTGGGAATTGAAGTGTATAACCTGTGCTTTTGCAGAACAAAAATGTTTAGACTTTACTTCATTTAATACAGGGGAAAAGTTTACCAATTGGGAGTATTCTGGATTGTCAATCTACTTTTGTTGTTTATTTAATCGATTGTAAATGGGGCATTCAGTATGTAGGTCGAACAATTAGGTCTGTGGGGACCAGATTTAAGGAACATCGTCAAAATATTTTGAACAATGTCAGGTCCCACAGCCTTTCAGCACATGTGAATGTTTGTCAAAAGGGCAAACTGGGAGGCCTTAAAATTAGGGCCATTGAACAAGTCGTCCCTACTAAGAGGGGAGGTGATTTAATTTTTTAATCTGCTAAATAAAAGGGAGGCTTATTGGATTTTTTGGCTTAAAACATTGGCACCCCATAGTCTGAATGAATCTATAGAACTTAATATTATTTAATTATCATTATTTTTATTTATTTATTTTTATATTTATTGGATTTTTATTTGTATTATTGTTTTTCTTGTTAATTTATTTTTCTGTTGTTATGCCATACATTTCAGAGTTATATTATTATTATTTTTTTGATGAGCCATATGATATATTTTTTATTATGACCAATTTATAGCATTTTTTATTATTCAGAATTTTTAAATTTTTTATATTGATCTGTTTAATACTTGGGATGATGAGCCCTCTATATATTTTATATATTCTATATGTTATTATTTATTTTAATATATTTAAAAGTTAAGAATCAGGTTAAGGGATGTTTTATTATTAGATCAACAAAATGATATCTGGAGACTGGTATTATTTAGTTTGTTTGATCATATATTTTCAGGTTGTTTTTATTAACTGTTTGTTTTGTTATTTTGGACCGTTATATTAACCAGATGAGATGACATTTAGATATAATTATTATTTATCCTTTTTTTGGATTCACCGTTTCAAGACTGACTATTGAGGAATTTGTTTGTCACTCAGTAAATCATGTCAGCTACAAGTAGCAGAGTGGATTGCTTGTTTATACTTACTTGAATGAGGACTTTGTTTGATTTCCAGCTGTATACTATATGATGGGCAGCATTCAGTTTGGAGGAACCCGATCATGTGATTTTGCTGCGGCTCTTTAAAACAGTGCATATGAAAGGATCAGTATCTATGCCTCTGATGAAACGGCTACTCATTAGCCGAGAAACGCGTCAGCCGTTGGTGGATGTCGGTGTGCTATACACTGGGGTAATTATCATTATTTTCTCTCCCACACTTATCGGATGACTGTTTATTTGCTATTCCGCTACAAACGTGGTGGTAAAGACGTGGTTGGTAAAACACTGTGGATTCCTATTGCTCTATACTCTTTGTCGGGTTGCCCGAGTTGTTTGCATTCACTCTTCAGCTCTTAAAAGGATACATAAAAAATTTTTTGGACTTGTCCGAGTGCTCCAGGTTTATTTATGTATTCTCCCCACACTATATTAGATTCATACTCAGATGTGATAAAAAAGGAGTTATCAATACAGGAACACTCTAAATCGGACACGTACCTAGGCATATTTTTGTGCATTGGCTTGGAATCACACGCAGCTGTGACACGCGGATACCATAACACAGGAGTTCCTTCATCAATAGTCTTACAGCACTGTTGGGAGCCACACATAGCTGTAACGTACGGATGCTATAATAGAGGAGATCTTCTATATTAAGGTTGACCGCAGTGACTCTTGCAATTCTTTAGTCTATGTTATGGGCTTTTTATTATAGTTGTTTTAATTGCCCTCGTCATATTATCTGGGTTGCATACAATACAATGTTAAATGTATATATTTTCTGAACATTAACTTTCCACCAATGTTTAATGTTGATTTTAAAGTTGAATTGTAATAAATGATTATATCTGTGTTTCAAGCTTAACGCTCTCTTCTGTTTTTTATGTTATTTACCCTACTGCCAAACTATAAAAATATAATGCTATGGATTGTTTCAGGGAGGGGGGCCCCAAACCAGTATCTTACCTAGGGCCCCATGAGGTCTAAATTCGGCTCTGGATAGAATTCCCATCTCTATCTCTACATGTTTGTACTGCAACTGCATTCATTTGTATGTGCTACAGTACTGAAACTGTCCTAATTATTTTAGAGTAATTCTGAAAATATTCAAGAACTGTACTACAAGTCAATACCACAAAATCCTACAGACCAGTGATCATACAAAGGTTTGTTTGATGTGGTCAGCCATGTCTTGACCTATGCTCTAGGTTTGTGCCCTTTAACCTACAAAGGTCAAGTAGGTCAACTGTTCTCATTTCCATGCAGAAAACATTAAGAGATGATCAGATCGATGTGATTAATACACAGCATAGTTTAATGTAACAAAAAATATAATAAATCCACTCCACATAATATATATGGCAAAATTTATGTAGTTAACTAAATGAACAGGAGCATTATCTAATAGTTAACTAAACAACAGTTAAATAAAGAATTGTTAACTAAACAGATTTTTGTTATATGCCTACTAAAACAGATCTGGTTCAATACATTGATCAGTGAAATGATCAATGAACCTGTGAGAATATTCCTAAATGATCTCTGTTACTAGCCATTATAGATGAGAGAAACTTAAATGTTTTGCTAATATTTCAATGTTTGGACCAAATAAAATTACTTTTGAAATAAACTTTAGTCATTCCCAATGTAGCCCCAAAATCAGGTTATGGTTTTGTATTTTAGTAAAGCTGATAGAGACCCAGCTAAACTGATTTTCCATTGGCAGAAAACTCTATGAAGGGTTAAGATATTGTAAGTTTGCGAGCTGCACATTCCTACCTCTTTGTCTGTATTACCCAGTATTGTTTTATTACTGTGTTTGTCTACAATTGTAAAGTGCTACGGAATTTGCTGGCACTACATAAATAAATGTTGAAGATGATGATAGCTGGACCTTCATTGGTGCTGCATATTTAGCAAAATTTTAGATCAGCACAGTGGCTAAGTGGTTATTACTTCTGTCTCACAGCACTGGGGTCATGGGTTTGATTCCTGACCATGGCCTTATCTGTGTGGAGTTTGTATGTTCTCCCTGTGTTTGCGTGGGTTTCCTCCGGGTACTCCGGTTTCCTCCCACACTCCAAAAACATACTAGCAGGCTAATTGGCTGCTATCAAAATTAACCCTAATCTCTCTCTGTCTGTGTGTGTATGTTAGGGAATTTAGACTGTAAGCTCCAATGGGGCAGGGACTGATGTAAATGAGTTCTCTGTACAGCGCTGCGGAATCAGTGGCGCTATATAAATAAATGATGATGATCACTTCACAAATCCACCCACGCCACACTTGAGCAGTTAGAGCTATATGCATTTCAGATGTGGTTATGCCTCTTTTCTGTAAGCCAAAGTAATTTTAGCTGGCAAATTTTGGGCCTGTCCACAGGACTGTAGTAAAATTCCCTCTCGTTGGCTGTTACCAGCAAGGAGATCTTTCCTTACTGGTCGATCCCTGACTCAGCAGTTGTAATGGACTAGTATATACCCTGGCTAGGAAAAGGGGTCATTATAAATAAGGTCTGATGAGACAAGCTGCTCTGCCTAGTGACAGGGGGGAGATTAGCTGTGCTGCAGTGAGAGTACAGTACATTTTGGGATTGCTAGAGGCTTGGTTAGTGGCAGAGTGTGGCCAGTAGGTAGAGAGCCATGTGATGGGTCAAGCAGAGGCTAGGTGAGGATCCCGTCTCTGCCTTCCTTAGGATTGTGCCACCTGAAATAAAATTTGTTTATTTTTGTTACCCTTAGTAATGACAGATCTCTTGTGTACATACATTTGTATCCAATGCACAGACAGGTGGTTATATGTTAAAATATCCAATGGCAATGAAAATAAACTAATTTGCCTGCATAGTAGAATTGTCTGAAGGTGAACTTCCCCTTTAAGTTAAAGCAGCTTCTCTATTAGCCTTGCCATCATAGACACATAGGGGGTAAATTACCTTTATTTGCCTCTAGGAAAATAGTATATATCACTGTTTAACAATACTTTATCTCCTGCGCAGCCGAGAGATACATAGATACTACAGCAAAAAGCTATCCAGAGACATGGGATACTTATAACTATATGCTTCTAGTGAGCATACACTTGAGGTGGGGCATGTGTTAAACTGGAAGCCCAGATTTGTGCTTTCAGTTCCTCTGTTATTAAACAAAAAAGGAAAAAAAGGTATTTATGCAACATTTATTTTCTGGATACATGACAATAGGGCAAAATACCTACAGCCAGTGTGACTATCACCACCGGTAACCCCATTAGTATATAGCACACTGCTGTAGATACCTATCCCGGAATGTCCAGGAAACTCCCGTATTTCTAGCAGTTCTCCCAGACACATCAAATTATGCCATCCTGGCTCCAAACCCTACTGTATTATACATACTTGCCAACTCTCCCGGAATGTCCGGGAGACTCTCGAAATTCGGGCCGGTCTCACGGACTCCCAGGAGAGCTGGCAAGTCTCCTGCATCCGCGAATTATCTATTATTTTTGATGCATACATCAAAAATAAGTTCTTAGCTAGCAGAAAAAAACATTTTCATGAGCAATTGGGCTTTTCACTTTTTGATAAATATGCCTCACAGTGCTGTTTCCTGGAGTGTACAGCTTCCTTATATCACAACAACTTGTGCTTAAAAAAATTACATAGACAGCTTGGACAAGACTACAAACTTGCTTCTTGCACTTATTTGAATAATAATAATGTATGTGTTTGGTAAATACCAATAAAAGTGCAAAATGGCATATTAAAAATAAATATATATATATATATATATATATATATATATATATATATATATATACACACACACACAAAGTGGGACAGACAAGCATAAATTTACGCACTACTAAGTTGGCATGTTATATATTTACAGAGTAATTCGATACTTGACACACTCTGTTATAGTGGCTGTTTATAGAAGAGATGCAATGTAAGGCTTTGAAAGGGGCCCAGATATAAAAGCTATTGATCTCTGCCATGGTAACAGGTATTAAATTGAGAGTAGGTGGGAGGCTTCCAATGCCGGGCAGTAAAGGTGGGGGCTGTTGGGAAGCTTTTCGTGTTCTAGTAAGCACCCCCACACATTAACCCCATGAGATGTCTATAGACACGTAACCCCTTCCTTTTCAAAGTTGAATAGTTGTTTTCATTTTAAACTCATTTTATGTTTTTGCAATGTAAATATATTTTTGCACACCCTCTATAGAGTTGTCATTGAAGGGCTGTTTTTTCTGCTCAGTGTTTGAGTGGAAGTGAGCCTTAAGCTAAGTGGTTATATTAATATATATATTGTGGGAATTAATACTTGCTGCTCCTATTCACTTGATGTTCATCTGATTTCAGATTATGCTGTTCCTACACCTAAAACATATTTATAAAAACTAAGGGGTATATTTACTAAACTGTGGGTTTGAAAAAGTGGAGATGTTGCCTATAGCAACCAATCAGCTTCTAGTTATCATTTTGTAGAATGCACTAAATAAATGAAAGTTACACATATATTAAGAATAGTGCAACTCAAAATAAAACCGTAACTGTGTTTTTTTTATTGCACACATTTTAAGCGTGCATTTTGGACACAAATGAGTACAACTCTGTATGGGGCCCACATTTATAATTCCTCTTTTTTGTCAACTCGATACGGAAAGTATCTCCATCCTCTACTCTCTCCATTTGGTTTAACCTTATCTATTGACATGACATTGCATTTACCCATCTCTTCTCGGCTTTTTGGTTAAGATCAAGTGTAGTATCTGTTCTTATGAGGGCATGCTACCATGGTCCTCTGGCCGGGAGTAGTGTTGAAAGCACGGGACAAGAGCCTGGCACCCCACCACTGCCTCCGGAGTGGCGAGGTGGGAGTGTCAGAAAGTCACTGTTGCACTAGCACTTGATTTTTAAGGCAGTTTTTCACTTCTTACCACTTTCATTTACGCAATCACCTCCTTATGCCCTTGCTTTCTGGCTGGGCTGGCTGCTTTCTGCCCTTTGCCTGGCCATTAAGCCGGGGCCATACCCACATGATATTATTCATTTAACACCTTGTTTGTAGCTTTCACTTTTGAGTTTTTTTCCACTATGATATAGAGGATGTGGTATGCCCTCATGGGCTCTGCAATTCCCCAAAGATCTAGGTGGGGTGGTATAGCCCTGAGGTTCCCACCCTCTTGAAAACAGTGACGGATGCAAAGGGGAGGCGATTAAGGCAATTGCCCCCTCCTTTCCAGCAGTACACTACATAGGTTTGCATGGCGGCCGAGAAGTCCAATCAAAGCGAAGCAGGGGTGTGACTATGGTAAATTGCCCCTTTCCCCTACAAAAAAGGGATTGGGCAAGTTTACAAACTTCCTCAATGGATCCCTGGGTAAAGGAACCCCCCTAGCCTTGCATTGAAGGGGTGTCTGAAGACTCCTTGCCTCCTTATGAACCTTTTGGTCTCGAGATTCAGGGATAGAGGGCTCTTTCCTCTTTTGAAGTTGACGCACCCTTGGGCATTATTTGGTTTTTGCACCTTTTTTGAACTTAATAGTATAAAAGCACTGATCCTGGGCTTTCAATTAAAAAATAATACTAATAATTGGCTGCACTCTCGTGAATATTGCTTTAATTCATCAAATGGCTGCCTCAACTTCATTTTTGAAAACACACGTTAAATCCATGACCATAACTTTCACCACCAGTGCTACATTTAATGTAAACTCATTATATGAGTGATTTATTTCAGAATACTGCATATAAATTGGATAGTTATGAAATACATAGTTAAAATTGTGGATGGCCATCTACCACGTCAAGGTTACTTCATTCAGATGGATACCTACACTAACAATTTTTATCTCATTTAGGGGCACATTTATCAATGTTCTCAAAAAGTGAAAAATAGTTTTCAATCCTTATCGCATTGACAAGGATTGAACGATTTCTGAAATTTATGAAGAACGCAACACAGAAACAGCAGTTCCAATAAACTGTGATAAAAAAAATACTTACCATTGCCTCTTCGTAATGCACTGTCTCCGGATCTCCTCCTTGTCTTCTTCGTTTCTCTTCTTACTGCAACTTCGCATGTGCAGATCGAAGATGTGAAGGAACTCCTATATCACCACTGATGATGTAGTCGTGGTGGGCGGCGCTTGAGCTAGCATTCCACTGCTGTTTACGCGCCGAACTTATGCACAGATTAAGATATGAACTGGCTGAAAGCCAGAGCATTTCAACCAAAGAGATTGTCTCTCATATATGGCTCCACAGTAAGTTAGGTTCAAACAAAGGAAAGACATGTTCTCACAGGACAGGAAGTTAAAGCTAAGAAACAGAGCAGTGAGTCATCATTGCTGTTGTCCAGTTGTGGGAGGTGAACAACCCCCACCTGAAGCAATGCATTGTGGGTAAAGCTTTATAAGCTTTAACTGTCTGTAAACGGCCTCTTTTGACCACACCACATGCACACTTGGAAATTGGGGACTTCTCTTCCACCTGGAGTCTACAGGACACACACACTCCACAGTAAGCTTATACTTATCTGTCTGCAACTTTTATCTTCTTATATCTGTGTGTATATCTTCTTATTATATGTCCATCTATTTCTATTAACCTTCCTCTGAATCTTTATTTGTTTTATATCTATTTTCTTTAACTTTCTTTTGAATCTTTATCAGTTTATTTTCTTATATGTATTCTTCCTGCAACTTAAAGTTTTTTTGAATCTTCAAATAACCTTTCCACACATGCTTTACAAAGGCTAGCTTCTCAGGAATGATTGCTATCTACACTACAATGGACTCTATCTCCCATCCCCCTTTCTCTCTCTATGCCAATGGTCAGGGTACAGGGGTAAACTACCCCAAATGGGGTAAAAATGAAATTCCTGGGGGTAATGCTGCCGATTCACATGATGTCAGTTGGATTGTA
This sequence comes from Mixophyes fleayi, assembly GCF_038048845.1. Classification (NCBI taxonomy): domain Eukaryota; kingdom Metazoa; phylum Chordata; class Amphibia; order Anura; family Limnodynastidae; genus Mixophyes; species Mixophyes fleayi. Next base: position 199,617,880 of record NC_134402.1, read on the forward strand.
GATCCCTGTAAGTGTGAAATTGCTGTTGTACCAGAAGAGTCTTAAGGGTTGGCAGAGGCACTTCTTGAGCTTCGGTGCAATAATGAAGCACGTATTCCATTTGAAAACAAAGCAGATCTGTCATATTTTTGGATTTCAACAGCTGCAAAGGCATTCAAAATTGCACATGAGGCGGTAGTCAAAAAGAAAAAGTTGCTGACTTTTGCAACAACCTACCTTTGCGAACAAGGATTTTACACTTTAACGAACATAAAAACAAAGCAGAGAAATCGATTGGACACTGAAGACTATATCCAAATTGCTCTGACATCAAAATGCCCCAATATTTGTGCTCTCGTATCAAAAATGAAGCAACATCATTTCTCCAAAAACCTGAAGTTTTGAAGTTGAAGCTTTCAAAGAAATTTTGAATAGATTTAATAAAATTTGGAATTCCAATAATTAATACTATATGATTTCCTTCCTATCAAATCAAGGGGGTAACGTCGGCGTATCTAAATATATTTGGAGGTAAAAGGTAAAAAAGTTCCCTGACCTCTGCTCTATGCTATCCTTTCTGACCACATGTTACACACATGCACTATGTATCTCATATCTTTCTCTCTCTCTCTCTCTCTCTCTCTCATTTAATCTTTCTTTATCTACCACTTAAACATATACTATTTACACACACACAAACATGAGCTTGCTTAAAACACATACTCTTCATAAATGCTCTCTCTTTCTCTTGTTACATCTAAACACACACTACATAAAAGAGCAATACTGACCATACACTCATATACATTTCTGTCTTACAGCATATACACTAGGATATATATTATAAGGGCACAGTCGTGCCCATATATTATGGTTACATCTAAAAATCGTCATTTTGCCATAGGGAATCTGTGAGGGGGGCATGGTGTTTGAGGGTCTACATCTTAAAACGTATTAAAGCTATTAAACTGAAATTTGGCATGCGAATGGAGAACTGTCCACAGGTGCCGCATGTGAAATTTCAGCAAAAAAAGAATAAAAAATGACAATTTAGGAACAATCTAAAGTTCAAAATCTCGCCGTTTTTTTCCCACTTAATGTTTCGCAAAAGTCAGTTTTTCTGGGTTTTTTGGGGGAGTGTAACTCAGTGTACAGGGCGTTTAAAGACACGCGGTAAGTTTTGTTAGAAAGCTATTAGGGCTGGGGAGTGCCTTTGAGGGTTCACAATTTTGAGAAAGTTACAGTTTTTTTTTTCCAATTTGGTAAAACATGCCTCATTTTAAAGATAGGGGATTTCAGAAAATTTCATAACGTTGCGCATGTCAGATAGAGTCTTGTGCTGGGTGTAGTATATGTGGCTTCATTTGGGAGCACAAATATGACTGTGCTTTCCCCGCATACCGATTTTGATTTGTAAACTGCAGACAAATTAGAGATATTTGTTGACTGTAGATTGGCTGGTTAGTTTTTTGGGACTAAGGGGGCGCACATTGTATCATTTTTAGCCCTGGCAGTTTAATTCCCCATGCGATGCCAGAGGCGGCTGTTACAGAGTCCATTTTAAAGTTCCCGAAATTTAAAAATGCTGTGTACAGCTAACCTGACTAGCTTGATATCTTGATATGGTGGTGCTGTACTGTGGGAACAGAGCGCTCCCCTGCTGGGACACCACTCTTCACATCCCCTCTGCTATGACTCCGCTCTATCCCCAGCCCAGCCTGTCTTTATTATTATTATGTGTGCCTCCAGTGCAGCCCCAACAGCAGGGACGGATTCAGGAGGGGGCGATCGACCTCCCTAGCATACTGGCAGGAGCACTCTGCCAGGATTGAAGAGCCTAAAGGTACTAAACACAAGCAAGATCACTATTAGTAGCATCAGGTTATTCAATCCCTCTCTCCTCCTCCTCCTGCTACCATCCGATCCCCCTCTCCTCCTCATCCCTCTGTCATCTGATCCCCCTCTCCTCCTCCTCGTCCCGCTGTCATCTGATCCCCCTCTCCTCCTCCTCGTCCCGCTGTCATCTGATCACCCTTTCCTCCTCCTCCGGGTGCTCTGGTTCGGTCCGCTCCCTTACACCTGCAGGTCCAGCAGCGCTGTGTGCAGCAGCTCCAGTAGTGCTGTGTGCAGCAGTTCTGAGAGCCGGCCGGCCCGGGTGACGCTGCTCCTGTGCGAGCACCCGGCGGTGTACATGGTGGGGGTCCGGCGGGCCCCCTCCTCGGCAGCGGAGGAGACCAGGATCCGGGCCCTGGGGGCCGACATCCAGCGCAGGACCGCGGGGGACTCATCACCTACCACCCGGCCAGCTGTTGTGCTGGACTTCAGCCGCCTCTGCCGCTATGTCTGGGGACTGGAGGCCGCAGTCATGGGCCTGTGCCAGAGCCTGGGTATGGAGGCCGAGCAGAGGCTGGAGACCGGGGTGTGGGAGCCGAAAAGCAAGATCTGTGCTGTCAGTGAGAAGCTGCCTGGCCCTATATCTATATTATATATATATATCTATATATACCTCCCAACTATGTATATATCTCAACCCATGTCCTCTTCTCCCCCTGCAGCACCCATGTGCTCTCCCCCCCACCGCAGCACCAATGTCCTCTCTCCCCCCTGCAGCACCCATGTCCTCTCTCCCCCTCTGCAGCACCCATGTCCTCTCTCCCCCTCTGCAGCACCCATGTCCTCTCTTCCCCTCTGCAGCAAACATGTCATCTCTCCCTCCTGCAGCACCAATGTCCTCTCCCCCACCCTGCAGCACCCATGTCCTCTCCCCCCCTGGAGCACCCATGTCCTCTCCCCCCCGGCAGCACCCATGTCCTCTATCCCCCACTGCAGCACCCATGTCCTGTCTCCCCCCCTGCAGCACCATTGTCCTGTCCCCCCCTGCAGCACCCATGTCCTGTCATCTCCCCCCCACAGCACTCATGTCCTGTCTCCCCCCCCTGCAGCACCCATGTCCTCTCTCCCCCCCTGCAGCACCCATGTCCTCTCTGTTCCCCCCGACTCACACACACTCTCACTTCTGTACTTACCATGGAATTTTCTCCATGCTCTGCTTCTTTGTGGCGGGTGCCTCACTATCTGTCGGGACGTGATGATGACGTCACTCCCAATAGTCAGTGAGGGGAGGGAGATTGCATGTCCCAGCTTTAGAGGTGGGGTGGCGGTGATCAATCACCTCACCTCCGCCATGGATTAGATGAAATTGTGCACATCTTTAAAGCTGTGCATGGCTTTATAGATGTGCACAATTTCATATATAATATAGTATTCGGAGTATAAGTGATTTGGTTTCTTTTTATTATTGTTTTGTGGAGATCCGGTGATGTACCCGGGCATCAGTGAGAGAGAGGAGAAGCTAGACTGAGGGTCTGTGTCAACTGTCGCAATGTTGAGTGTCGGGAGCAAAAATCAGTAAGAGCGACTGCACAGAGCATACAATCAACACCAACAACTTCTCCACGGTGAGTGTTTCAGTTACTCTTCCTAAACTGCACACTGATACAATACTCAGTCTACCTGCTTGCTTTTCCATGGGTCTCTGACAGGTAGAGGGCTGCAGGAAAACCAATTCCAACTTCCAGAGCAAACATGTACCCTCTATGCGTCTATGCGTTCCTTGTTGGCAATTTCTTTGCTATTGATATATCCTTTTCACTCTGGCTGCTGTCACTGGAATTCTCCTCTTAACGTATTGCTGAAGGTGTGTGGGACCTGGCATCAGTCTATATTGATCTGCTCCCTCTTTGCCTGATATCCACATTGTGCCCCGAATCTTCAGAGGCTGGAAAAACTGGTGGGTAGGGGGTGACGTGAAAGAAATGCTGGTGCGCAAGGGGTGCTATGTAAAAGAAAAGCTTGTGGTCAGGGGTGTTACTGTAATGCTGGTGTGAAAGGGGTGGCATGTGATTGTAATACCTGTGCATAGGGATGATGGTGTTTGAGAAAATATGGAAGAAAAAGGAGGTGACATGTTAAAGAAAAGCTGGTGCGCAGGGGTTGACATAGGAAAAAAGTTGGTGTACAGGGTGCGACGTGAGAAAAAAATTTGATGCACATAGGGGTGGTATGTGTGAAAATCTGGTGTGCAGGGGTGACATGAGAAAAAAATCATACCATGTGATGTGAGGGAAAAGTGGGTGATGTGTTTTTAGTGCGCATGTAAAGAAAAGCAGGAGTGACATGTAAAGAAAAGCTGGTGCGCAGGGGGTGACATTTGAAAGAAATGTTGGTGTGAAGGGTGCGATATTTGAAATAAATGGTGCAAAGGAGGAGACAAGTGACAATAAAGTTGGTGCGCAGGGTGGCTACATGTGAAGGAAAAGCTGGTGAGAATGGGGTGTCATGTGAGAGACTTGTACATAGGAGAAAAAAACTGGTGCACTTGTTGGTGGCATGTGTGCATGCCATCACAAAGCTAGTGGGCAGTGGGTTATGTGTGAGAAAAAGACATGCACTGGAAATGGAGGATACGAGGTTTAGAGAAAATCTGAGGAAAATTACTTTATCAAAACAGAAGGGGATAGGTAGAATGGGCATCTAACAGAGGTGATATAGGCTAATATTATAGACCAATATAAATATGTTTGGTTATTAGGGATTAAGAAAAATAGTAGAAACTATATGCGCCAAGTGGTTCTTAACTGCTGTGAAATTCTAGGTTCATAAACTTCAAATAATAAATATTTTAACTTTACAAAAAGCAATGAAATTCCATAGACAAAAAACCTTTACGGTTTAACATGTCTGATTAAGGTTCCTTACACACCATCTAAAGCAGGGTTGTCCAACCCGCGGCCCGAGGGCTGTATGCGGCCCAGCACACCTGTAAATGTGGCCCAGAAGGAGTTTTGGTTGTGGCAAGGGGGCAGCACTGTTAATGGAAAAAAAAAATCCTGCAAAAAAAAGAAAAGAAAATACTTACCTTGCGGTCACGCGGTCACATCAGCTGGTACTCCGGCTCCCTCCCTTGTCTCCTCCTCCGTGCTACTCCTTCTGTTTCTATGTGGCAATGCCACAGAGAAATGGCAATTGAGAGCGACATGAACACTGCTAATGCTTCTGTTTCCGTGTGAGCAATGGTACTGACAACTGGAAGGTGACAAGTACTCTGCTATCTCTTCTGTTTCTGTGTTATCAATTGCACTGAGCAGTGGCAATAGAGAGTGACACAAACACTGCTATCCCTTTTGTTTCTGTGTCAGCACTGGCACAGAGCAATGGCACTGGAGACTGCAGAATGACAATATCACTGCTACCCCCTTCTTTTTCTGTGTGAGTAATGGCACTGCAGAGTGACAAGAACACTGCTAATCTTTCTTTTTCTATGTGGCACTGTCACAGAGCAATGGCAGTGGAGAGTGACAAGAACACTGCTGCCCCTTCTGTTACTGTGTGAGCAATGGCACTGGAGTTTCACAAGAACACTGCCACCCTTCTGTTTCTGTGTGAGCAATGACATGGTACAATGGCAATGGAGAGTGAAAAGAACAAAGCTACTCCTTCTGTTTCTGTGTGAGCAATGGAACTGAGCAATGGCACTGGAGAGCGACACAAACACTGTTACCCCTTATATTTCTGTGAGAGCAAAGACACTGAGCAATGGCACTGGAGAGTCACAAGACCGCTGCTATCCCTTCTGTTTCTGTGTGGCAATGACACAGAGCAAAGGCAGTGGAGAGTGACAATAACACTGCTACCCTTATGTTTCTGTGAGAGCAAATACATTGTAGAATGGCACTGAAGAATGTCAAGAACACTGCTAATCCTTAAGTTTCTGTGTTAATAATGGCATAGAGCAAATGGCACTGGAGACTGGAGAGTGACAAGAACACTGCTACCCTTCTGTTTCTGTGTGATCAATGACATGGTACAATGGCAATGGGGAGTGATAAGAACACTGTTACTCCTTCTCTTTCAATGTGGCAATGTCACAGAGTAATGGCAGTGGAGAGTGCCAAGAACACTGCTACCCCCTCTGTTTCTATGTGGCAATGTCACAGAGCAATGGCAGTTGAGAGTGAGAAGAACACTGCTATCCCTTCTGTTTCTGTGTGAGCCATGGCACTGGAGACTGGTGGGTGACACATACACTACAACCACTTCTGTTTCTGTTTGAGCAATGGCAAAGAGCAATGGCACTGAACAATTGCACTGGAGAGTGAAAAGTACACTGCTAAACCTTCTGTTTTTGTATGACTAATGGGACTGGAGGCTGACATTTACACTGCTAATACTGTTTCTGTTTGAGCAGTGACATTGAGCAATGGCACCAGACACTGGAGAGTGACAAGAACACTGCTACCCCTTCTGTTTGTGTGTTAGCAATGACACTGGAGACTGGAGAGTGACAAGAACATTGCTACACCTTCTGTTTTTGTGTGAGCAATGGCAATGGAGACTGGAGGCTGACATGTACACTGCTACCCTTTCTGCTTCTGTGTGAGCAATGGCACAGAGCAATGGCACTGGAGTGTGACAAGAACTCTGCTACCCCTTCTGTTTATATATGAGCAATGACACTGAGCAATGGCACTGGAGACTGGAGAGTGACAAAAACACTGCTAGCCCTTCTGTTTGTGTGTCAGCAGTGACATAGAAATATGGCACTGGAGACTAGAGGCTGACACGTACACTGCTACCCCTTCTGTTTCTGTTTGAGCAATGGCAAAAAGCAATGTCACTGCAGAATGGAGAGTTTCAAGAACACTTTTACCCCTAATGGCATGCAAAATAGCGATTGAACTGCAGAAAAATTAGATATTATATCCTTTTTTTGCATTTCAGTAATATGCATAAGTTCTACAGGTGAACTGGAAAATGGATCAATACAGCTGTATTCGGAGAGATATATAACACTCAGAAGGGTAGCAATATGTTGGTTATACATGTGCCCCCCCAAAATCATAATAAGAGACCAATGCATGAGAAATTGTTGCAAAAATGTATCTATGGTCCCAGCATCAACACCTAGGGCCACCAGTAGGGTTAAAAGATGAATAGAAAAAAAGGAATGTAAATACCTGCCTCCCATACCCAAATGTATCTGCGAGTATTGTGGAATGCCTCCTGAGGAGAGATGCATCAGATGATGTAGCTCTCCAAAATGGCATCCGGAAAACTTATTTTTATACATGCATTGAGTCAATCAGCATGATGACAAATCAGTCAGATTGTTGGGTGTGTTCTCATTCCCCTGTTTCAGCAAAAACAATTGTCTAGATGTTTCTCCCCATAACATGGGAAGAATGGGTCACATTTGATTTCAATGACACTTTCAACATGAAAGCTGCAAACAAATATGTTTTTCAGGACCGTCCTAGAATAAAAGTTAAATTACTCAATCAGAACACATCCTTTTGTATTACTATTAGAACCCCCCAATACGGTGAAAGTATGGGGTATGGAGACCAAGCTATAACTCCTATAAAAAGGTATTTAGGGGGAGCGCAGCGTAAAGAAGCTCTCATAAGGGTAGGTCACTGGATGCACCCTGGAAGAAACACCCCTTCCGATTACACAAATCCACCATATAAGGTACATTGGAATAATACAATGATGATCCTAGTAGGGCTCTGGGTAGGGAGGAGAATTGCCCCACTGGATGAACATGACAGGGAGCGACAAAACAGTACTTTATGTAAATGCCACCATAGCAAGACAGAGAATACAGAACATTAGAAAGATATAGACAGGAACACCCCCTTTGCTGCCAGACGAGCTTTATTTTCTATGTGACAGCTACGCCTACAAGTGGCTGCCCTATGGTGGGTACGGTAACTGTACTGTGGGACGAGTGGAGCCAGCAGCATATATATTATCAGACTAAGAGATATTACAAGGATTTAAGCCCACTAAAAGTGGCCCTCGCACACATCACTCTATCCAAAAAAGGGAACTCAAAACAATAAGACAGAAACATGCCCCATTATTGGAACAATCAAAAGGACACAGAGTAGCAATCAGTTTTGGTAATATTATGTCCTTTGGAACACGGGGAACTCTGTCCAACTAAAATATGTTAATAAAGTTAGCAAACTTGTTGGACAATATTACTGAAATCTTTGACGAAACTTTTAGATATGTGGGCAAGGAACTGCAAGCTTTAAAGACGCAGCTTGCACAACACCACCTGGTCTTAGACTATTTGACAGCACAGTCAGTAGGGTATTGTCTTACATTAGAGACAGAGGGCCCGATTCATCAAGGTACGGATCTGCCTTCTTATGCGGATAATCTGATAATCGTCTAGCGTACTTTTACAACAGAGACACTTTGGAACTCAAGACATATATAGGAAGAATATTAGTGATTCCACACACACACAAGGGTGTTGGGAAGGAATTGAACTCAGGTTTCGAGTTTGCAAAGGTGCATTCTCGAACTGCTACACCAATGATCAAGTGGTCTAAAAATGATTTCAATAGCATAGAATGAAATACAGATCATCAACCTTCGCTCAGGACAAGTTTTGGGATTTCTAGTTAGGGATAATGTCAATTATTTCACTAGGAACTATTAGAGGTATCAATCCTTGGTATATGCACTGTGAAACGTTTAAAAATGAAAATCAGGCCTGAATAATAATTTTTGCAAAAACAGTTAGTTTAGCATATTGGACAGTTTTTTGGCAAAGGGGTCTGGGGGCCATTTTGGGATTTACCCAACTTTCATTTGTGGATGAATCCTAAAAATGTTTGCAAGCAACTTATTGGGGTCAGCTGATTCTCTGTGTTGTACCTGCCTACAATTTGAGTTGGCACTTATTATTAGCAACATAAGGGTAAACGTGAAATGAGTACTACACCTAGACACACACACACACACACACACACACACACACACACACACACACACACACAATTGTCGGCTTTTCTAAACCTACAGAGCTGTAAATACTAAAATAAGAACAATGAATAATCGCGGATGCGATTATTACGGCGAACTCGCGTACTTTACTTTACTTTTATTAATTGTGTTAAAACTTTCAGGAGGGTTGTATTTGCACCTTGTACTAAAGGTAGACTCGTGGCCTCGAACTTATGACCTTAGCATTGACAGATGGAATACCTAACCACCACACTATCGTCTGCACCAAATGGTAAATCTGCTCTCTTACATACATTTTAAATTTACACTCATTAAACCATGATCTTTGCACAACACAAATATCTAAGTTCATTTGTCAAATATGTGAATTATCGTAACAAAATACACTTACCATACTTTGATTACACTTTGAAAACATGCCAGATATCTTTTCAAACCAAACACACTCGTCCACGCTGAACGCACCTGTGTGCTCGGAATGCACCGGCATATAATTCTGTAATCACAGTGGTTGTTAAAAACGCCTTTGTGGAACTTCAGTGCTGTTGGGAGTTTCAGTGGTCTGGGTGAGTATACTGCAGATGGACAAATGCTGGTTCAAGATGTTTACAGCAGTACTTTTGTCAACCATCAGTATGTTTAATTACCTACCAAAGCATTGCTATGTGTTTGAGAGCTAGAAAGGCCATTCATAATATATGTTTTAAGCAACTTAACTTGGTGCTGAAAGGGGTTTACAAACTCTGTTAGAGAGTGGCTTTTGGATGTTAGAAGTAAAGTTTTTGGTAACATTTGGAGTTTGATACATTCATGCACTGTGTATACTTTGATGAGGGACTGCATACAGACTTTTCCTGCCTTTATTTGTTACCTGCTCACCCTCCCCAACAGATTTGAGTTGGCAGAGCTCTGCTTTGTTAGAGATTAAGAAGCTACTTTGCGTCTGTTTGTGTGGTAAGTATTGAGTGACACACTTTTTTTTTTTTTTTTATGGTTTTGCACTATTAAGGGGCAGGTGGTATTTGACATGGTGTGTTAGGGCTTTTACTATGGTTGTTTTGGTTTTTGGCATCAAATCCCAATTTTTCTACACTATTTGCTTAACTCTCTGTATTCCGTGTTTCACACTACATAACTGTTTACACCTTACAAATTTTAATGTAACTAATGTGATTTGCACAAGGTGATTTTGGTGTTTGCCTCTGGTAAGTATCCCCTTTGCATGCACTTCCGTGGTGTTTCTATATGGTGAGGTGGTGTTTGCTCATTCAATAGGGCTGGAGTATTTGTAATTTTTTTTTCTACTTTTTATGTTAATTTCCCTAAATCTTGACTGTACTTTGCCACAAAAGGCAGGATGATGAATTTTCACTATATTGTAAGTATTGGTTTCATAATTTGAGGCAACGGTAAAAAATGAAAGGTGGAAATGTGTCACCTACTGTTTTGTTTGTTAACTCAGGCTTTTGTAACACATACAGGGGATCCTGAAGTTGGACTCCAATCTGTTTCACGGGGGGCCTGCTCCTCCACCACGTCCAAACCAGCAACTGGTACAACATCGCCGTTCGAGGGAGCGCATCTTAAGGCCACGCGTCAGCCTCTTTTGGATGTCGGATGCAGAGGTTGACTGCTGCTATTGGCTTCCTCTGCATGTGATCTTGGACACCCTGCGCATTGTGCAGCGTGACCTTGAGCCAATGTGCAACATCCCGACAGCAGTACCGCTTTTGACCAAACTTTTGGTGGTACTGTACTTCTGTGTGCCTGGGTCGTTCCAGACCACAGCGGGGGTCGCAGCAGGTATGTCCCAGGCCACCTTCAGCCACCTGCTGAAGGTTGTGCTGAGGGCGTTCCTGTCGCGGCTCTCCCAGTTTATCCATCTGCCACTTGATGAGGAGTCCCTTGGGTGGATTAAACAGCAGCTTGCCACCATAGCTGGCTTTCCACAAGTCATAGGGGCAGTAGATGGGATGCATGTGGCTTTGGTTCCGGTGAGTGGGAATGCTTTGGTTTTGATGAACCGCAAGCATTTCCACTCAATAAATGTCCAGGCCATATGTGACCTGTCTCTCCAGATTCGGAACCTGGTTGCAAAATGGGGGAGGAGTACTCCTTTGCCTTTTGCAATTCAGAGTTGTGGCCTAGATTGCAACAGAGGCAAGGGGGTGTCAGACCACATGGAGATGCGTGGCTTCTTGGTAATTATTCTAACCTATTGATTCTGTATAGTTGAATTTGTTATTAATAATGTATTTTAAAGTTATTTCCCGTAAATGTAAACTTTGACATGAGATGTAAGCGTTACACAATGTGTTATATAGTGCATGTGCCTTGCATTTATAGTTGGTCCAAGTATAGAGTACTAAAAGAAAATTACCCACATTTGGTTAAGTTAATGGTAATGTAAGCCAATTACACAAACAGACCTAACAGTTAAGGTTATGTGATATTTGAAAACTGTACAACGGCAGGTGCGTAAGTATTCTTTTTGTGGAAAGTGTATTAAGAAAATCTTGAATGATCTTTGTTTTTGGCGATTTCTTAAACATGGTTATTTTACAATGGATGGTAATTATACAGTATTATGACTCATTTACCAAACTATTTAGCATTGAGTTAAGCTATGAGCCATATTTGAGTATGTTTAGCTATTGACGCTGGTCTATAGTTACTGTAAAAGTGTATTAATGTTTGTTTATTATGTCTTTCCTCTCATCCTACATAGGAGACAATGCATATCCCTCTTGCCCTTGGCTCCTCACTCCGATCTTGAACCTACGCACAGAGAAGGAAGAGGCATATAACTCGGCTCATGTGGCCACCAGATCGGTCATTGAAAGGGTATCCGGGTGTAAAAGGTGCGATTTCACTGCCTGGACCGGTCTGGTGGTGCACTCATGTACGAGCAAAGGAAAGTTTGTAAGATCATAGCTCTGTGTGTGGTGTTTCATAATATAGCCATCTGGAGTGGGGCGCGGGCTCGTAGACGAGGCTACTGGGATGGACGAGGACGAGGAGCAGGAGGAGGAGGAAGATCTTGATGACCCCCCTTGGGAATCAGTGCGTGGGTCCAACTTCAGGCAGTATGTGGTAGCGAGATATTTTTGAGGTAAAGCAGTTATTGGTACTGTTTCCTTTAAAACAACAATGCTCTCTGCTGTAATAATGATCAAGCTGACCCAAAATAGGAATCACAAATGTATGGACAGACCAAATGTGGTTAGAAATATACATTGCCTGGTGTCCTTCTGAAATGTGTTACATTTGTCCTTATTGAAAAATCAATGACAACCTGTAAGTTTTTAATAAAATGTGTGTTGGATGTCTCTTTAAATTCCGCAAAGTGTAATGTCATTGTTTTAGGTGAAATGCGCCTTAATGTTGTTGATTTCAACAACTGTCTAATGTGCCAACATCAACGTCCTTGTATTGAAATGTAGAGTTCAGTTAGAAGAGTCTGAACATTACGCATTTGCAGCTTGTATTAGCTATTTTATTAAAGGGCAGAATGGTCTAGTATGTCAATGGGCACTAGTTTAAAAGTGTTAATGTCTAAGATTTATTTTTTAATTCTAGCCTAACAGTGTTCAGTGAGGCATGTGAGGTTTATATGTTATTGTGCAACACATACAGTGTTGAGAAGGGCACATTTGTTAAAATATTTTTGTGTATTTTATATATACAGGCTGTTTCACCCTTCAAACCTATTGTGCTGGCCTCAGTGCCATAGCACTTGCCATTGGTGTTGGTGGATGTGGCCACGGTGAAGGCAGTTGACAAATGTAAGTATCTATAGTGTTTGCAAAACTAAAATGTAACTGTCAAGTGTGTGTGCTGCATACAATATTGACATTTGTACCCATTATATTTGTGGGTCTGCTAAGTCACTATATGGCAATATGCTATTTGTGTTACTTATGGGTTTGAGGTTACTATCGTGTCAAATTCAACATTCAGAAAACAAGATATAGCTCAAACACACAAGCCACTATTACAGAGACTGTGTAGAACCTTACCAGACACTTTTCACATTACAATACAGTGTCCACCTTCATGTGCACCAAGGCATAAACTAGGTACATAAATGCTTCTTTGTGAGCTAATATTGGCTTAGTAAATGTTTTTTTCACATTCAACAGGGCAGGTTGGCCTGGATTTTTGAGTTGTGCATTTCGTTTTTCTCAAATGCTCCAAGCCAGCTTATGTATTTCTTCACTTTGGCCAGATTGTCAGCTCTTCATCCAAGGAACCTTGCCACACAGACCACTGAATTCTTTGCTATGTATTTTGTAACAAGTTTGGATTCATCAATATAATCAATAAATCTGAACCTGCAATAGTGTCACCAAACTGTCCTAAGCAAGTATTTGCTAATTACTATACTGCTGTGCTTCCTCTTGTCATACACAACAATCCATACATAGTGCTTTGGGGCCCAGTTTGGAACATGTCTACTTGTACAATATATTGAATGCATGTGTGGTTATTTTGTCCTTTGCCACAGACAGACCATAGCCTACAAACCCACTCTCTGTAGTGGTTTTCAACTATTACCTATTATGGTTTTTTTGGGGGTTTGTATGTCTGGTTGCTTGTTTTCTGGCCAAGTGTTTGGATTTTGTATGCTGCAAGTTCAACATGGTACGTGAACACAAACCTCTACATTTTGAATTCTACTCTATAAAAAAAATGTCCCTTACATGTTAAAAGAGTTGCCTCAAACACTTCCAAGCCTTGGACCTTTCCCAAACAACAGGGCCAAAATAGACTTCTGGCCCTATTGCCACTTTGTTTACAAGCGGTCCCACAGCCAAATGGCAACCACAAAGCCCAAACAAACAATCCAGTTCAATGCGTTGGTGTCAGACGCTAGTTGAGCATCTTTTGGAGGCCATCTCCACATTACCTTTAAATCAACTTTGGGACACCAGATAAACAATGACACTATCCTCCCTTTTCAAGTGTGTATTTTCTTTGTAAGCTATTTGTGATATGTTATACATCACCTATATTATTTATTGGTCCAGTCATGCAATGTTCCATTCCAGCCCCACACAGATACACATTTTTAGCCTGCACACACTGGACATGTTTTGTGACCTTCACAATCTGTGCTCCAAGTAGTTAGGGTCAAAATTTCAGATTGGTTCCTGGTGTTAAAATTTGTCATGGCTTGGCAATACCATTCACATTGCTAATGGCCTCTGAAAGGGCTAAGCCTCCAAATTAAGCAACAATCAGGATGGGAATATCTTCAAGTCAGATCTGTCAGTGTGTGTGTGTAAATAATCTTTATGGATACTTTGTGGCAAAGTAACAACAATGCCTGTTTCTACATGTGTGCAAATGTAAAGAATTCACCAGTACTTTCCAAGTTTTATACATCATAGTACTATGAGGCAAAAATTTCAGTCTCCTCACACAGCAGAGTGGCCCTCATTAAGAATGTCATGCAAGCAGTAAGTAATGACCACTGGCACACAATCCCTTAGTAGATGTCCAAGAGGAACTGTGTTCGAAATGAAATCAATACCTATATTTCAAATGTGAACTGTGCACTACCAAGTCACAATGCAAAGGAGTGCATATAACTAATGATTTAATCAATCACATAGGTCAGCCCAAGCATTCCACCCAATTGTTGACAATGATATTTAGAAAAGCCCTAACCTTGGCAACATTCATATTATTTCCAAAGGTTTAGCCTAATATATTGAAATCAACATTTAGTTTTTAATAAACTGACTCTACACCACGTAAGATTTTCTTTGCGTCTCCATCTCATTCTAGAGTGTCTGCCCAAGCACACAATAGTTCTTTGAATGTTTAATGTCTGGGTGCAACACAATCTCTGATCTGTGCTCACCACCATACTGTGTTTGGATACGAGTCACTGTAATATCAACAAATACACTGTAGGTAATGTTTTAATGGTATTGTGAGGCTTCATAGTTGTCCCTTCTGCAAAATGGGTAACTGTCTGTGTATTATCAAACAGTACAAACAGACAAAGAAATGTTTTTTCGGGTTTGGCATAATTTCATTTACCATGAACTAGCTTAGTTTAAATCAACTACTGTAGGGGAGCGTCTGCCTACTGACCTGTCCTCTGTAAAAGTGTAGACATGCAAGTGTTCAGTAGCAAACAAACACAATGGCCAGATTTGTGCAAAATCCCATACCTACTGACGTTTTCTATAGATTTTGACTGTTTGGCCAGGCTCAGACCTTTGTTAATTATTACATCATTACCGGGTAGTTCAATTATTGAGACAAATGAGAGCTTGGACATCCATCACTAGTCGAACTAGATAATGTGTTGTTGTGTATTTACTGGGATAACAGGGTGTGGTTCTTCGACCGAGGTAATAGTTAGCATTATTCTCTGTGCCTTGTATTAATAAACATTAATATCCAGACACACAGCAGACAGATCACACAACACTACAGCCTTAACTCTTTGCAGAAATATGTGCCTATTGGAATAAGGACTGGAATGACCATTGATCTTAGTTGTTCTGTGAAGCACTGGGCGGGTGCCAGCCACTGTGCATTTGCACTATCAGAAAAGGCTAAGGTCTTCGTATATATTTTAAAGTTGCCCATAATCCAAAAGAAACTGATTTGAAGTTAAGATTCATGCCATTGGTGCATACCTTGAATGGATTAAACTGGTCCATTAGTTGCTTTAGAACCTGTGATTGGTGTAACATTATTGAGAGCTAACATATTAAAATAAGGAAATCTCCTTGGTTTGAGGTATTTCCATACCTAGCAAAGGAATACTGCAGGTTTAAAATCATTTGGTAGACACCATTTACTCACACAAACCAAGAGACACTGCAACTGGTGTAAAATATGTCTGCATTTGGAAGCCATTACCCAGTATGAACTTTTTCTAAAATGCACCTAATGTGTCTGCCATTCACATGACGCAATTTTAAATTTTATAAAATTAAAAACCTGAATAGTTACATACATTTGTGCAGACATTTACAACTTTAGTCTCCTGATCCAAACCATGTTTAAATACAATTACTTAATGTTTAAATACAATACTTTCCAATGTGCTGCCTATGGCGAAATTAATGTCATGCATGGCTGCTTTGTCATGTACGACACCCCTAAATAGTTAGTGGACAAAGACTGAAATTTAGAGTTGAGATTTGTGTGCTACATGAAAACCAAACAGTATTGAACATAGGGGCAAAATGTACAAATATTTTGGCACATTGGCATTTTCACATGGTTTACTCCTGGACACCTCAGTAATAAATGTTGGGACAAATTTGTTAAAGGAATCAGGCCCTACAAGGCCAACTTTGTATGGACAATTTCAACATGTACTCAGTTTCAAAGTCCTATCTTAGGTCCTTCAGGGTTGAAACAAAACATGTACATGCAACACAGAGCCCAGGACAATGGGGCCTTTCCTTCCACTATGTTAGGAACCCCTCCAGCCTGCACAACACAACCCGGAGTCTACTCTGCCAGTCAGGTGTTCACTGGAGCCCCTGATGGTGGGGACAGACTGGGCTGCAGACTGACAGAGGGTCGTGAAGTGTGTACCGGCTGGGGAGAACCCAGGCAAGAAGAGTCAGGTCCACGCAGAGGTCAAAGGCCGGCAGCAGCTAACAGTAACAATGAACAAGCTGAGGTCAGAGGTCACAGGCAAAGTAGCAGAACGGGTAAACGAGCCAAGGATCAGGGTCACAGGAAACACAAGCGAAGTCCAATACGAAGCCAAGGGTCATACACGGGAAGTCAAAACGTAGATACAGGAACTGGAACAAGCAGGTCATTAGACTGGAGCACAGAAGATATAACCGCCAATGAGGCAGCAGACCTCATTGCCTTAAATACAGACATAGACCAATCAGGACTTGTACACACACCTGCAGAGTAATTACAGGTACAGAGCAGTACCAATCAGGGCTTGTCCCTGAACACACACAGTTGCAGGCTAACGCCTGATAATCAGTCCTAACGACTGACACTTAATGCGCATGCGCCCGGCTACCAGCACCGCCAGGACGCAGCGCTAATTAAGAAGCGTCCGGCCGTTGCCCTGGTGACGGCCGGACAGGAGGAGGAAATGACGTCGTACTGCGAGTACCGCCGCGGCTCGTGACAGTACCCCCCCCTTGAGGAGGGGTCAAGGAACCCCGACACCCAGGTTTTCTTGGAAATTTCTTGAAGAACTCCTTCAGCTGTTTAGGGGCATGAAGTTGTCTCCGAGGGATCCAAGAGCGTTCTTCTAACCCGCGTTTCCTCCACTGCACTAAGAAGTGCACTTGCCCTTGCACCTTTTTAGATTCCAGGATTTTCTGAACCACGTATCTTCGTGGCTTGCTTGCATTTCTCCCAGACAAACTCGAAGACTGGACTTGATTTGGATAAAGTACTGGTTTTAATAGAGAACAATGAAACGTGTTGGGGATTCTCAAGGAGCGTGGAATTTTTAGCCTGAATGCAACCGAATTGACCTGCTTAATGATGAAAAAGGGCCCGATGAACTTAGGGCCCAACTTCTTGCAAGGTTGCTTCAGCCTGATATTTTTCGTAGACAGCCAGACTTTCTGGCCAACCTTAAGAGAGCAGGTGATACGGTGCCGGTCCGAATTTTTTTTTGCAACAAGTGAGGCTTGTCTTAAAGATGAGTGCACTTTCTTCCAGATAACTCTGAGATCCCTGGCAGTGGAACGGATTTCCTGGATACCAACGGACTGGAGAGAATACAAAGAGTTCGATCTGGGGTGAAAACCATAATTGCAAAAAAAGGAGAGGTTTTGGTGGACGAGTGACAGGAGTTGTTACAAGCAAATTCCGCCCAGGGCAATAAGGAGGACCAATTGTCATGGAACTCCGACGTGTAGCATCGCAAGAACTTCTCCAAGGACTGGTTAACCCTTTCAGCCTGCCCATTTGACTGAGGGTGGTACGCTGATGACAAACTAATCTTGATTCCCAGGAGGGTACAGAATGATCTCCAGAACTGCGCAATGAACTGAGAACCCCGATCAGAGACGATGTCCGTAGGAAGTCCATGGAGGCGGAAAATGTGTTGGATGAATAGGACGGCCAAATCTCGAGCAGTAGGAAGCCTGACTAGTGGAACAAAATGCGCCATCTTGCTGAACCGATCTACCACGACCCAAATGGTATTGTGTCCCGCAAAGGGTGGTAGATCAACTATAAAGTCCATGGAAAGATGTGTCCAAGGTTTAGCAGGGGCGGCTAACGGAACTAACTGCCCTACCGGGCGAGTCCTGGGAACTTTGTTCCTGGCACAAACTTCACAAGACAGGACGTGACTTTTAACGTCAGCAGATAGAGACGGCCACCATACGGTACGGGAAAGTATCTCTAGTGTTTTGTAGATGCCAGGATGTCCAGCAGTCCGACTGTTGTGTGCTTCAGCAAGAACTGTCTTCCTTAGATGAACTGGGACAAACAAACGTCCTACCGGAGTGTTATCAGGGGCCAACCTCTGGAACCTTTGTAAGGTACAGCTCAGATCTTGAGTTAATCCGGCATGAACCATTGACACAGGAACAATAGGCTCTGGGTTAGTGACTGGAGCATGATGTGCCAGAAAACTTCTGGACAGGGCGTCCGCTTGAATATTTTTAGAACCAGGATGATAAGTAATAATAAAGTTAAATCGGGTGAAGAACAGTGACCAGCGAGCCTGACGGGGGTTTAGACGTTTAGCTGACTGAATATACTGCAGATTCTTATGATCCGTGATAACGGAGATCTGGTGTGCAGCGCCTTCCAACCAGTGTCGCCATTCCTCAAAGGCCCATTTAATTGCTAGCAATTCTCGATTTTCCACATCATAGTTGGTCTCCGCTGAGGAGAATTGGCGGGAAAAAAAGGCACATGGATGCAAGTGGTGAGTCTGAGGATCTTTTTGTGACAAGATAGCTCCAGCACCGACGTCAGAAGCATCTACCTCGAGAATAAACGGTACCTTCGGGTCCGGGTGTCTGAGGACCTGAGCGGACACAAAAGCTTTCTTTAGGGTTTTGAATGCATTTATTGCTTGCTGTGACCAAACAGCCGGATCACCTCCTTTGCGAGTCAAGGAGACGATAGGAGCCACGATGTCAGCAAAACCGCCAATAAATCTCCTGTAATAATTGACGAATCCTAGGAATCTCTGGACCGCCTTGAGGTTATTGGGTTGTACCCAATACAGGATTGCCTGGACCTTGGTTGGGTCCATGGAGAAACCCTCTGAAGAGATTATATAGCCAAGAAAGGATACCTTCTTGACCTCGAACTCACATTTTTCGAGTTTAGCGTAAAGATGATGTTCCCGTAGATTCTGTAGGACTTGTCTGACATGACTCCGATGTTCCGGCAATGAATTGGAATATATGAGAATGTCATCTAAGTAGACAACAACAAAGTGTCCCAGGAACTCACGTAACACCTCATTAATCAAATCCTGGAACACAGCAGGAGCGTTACTAAGGCCAAACGGCATGACCAAGTATTCGTAGTGGCCCGAGAGCGTGTTGAACGCCGTCTTCCACTCATCACCTGCTTTAATGTGTATGAGGTTATAAGCACCACGAAGGTCAATTTTTGTGAAGACAGTTGCTCCTCTTAACTGATCAAAGAGTACAAAGATGAGAGAAAGAGGATAGGTTTTTTTAACCGTAATCATATTCAGTCCCCGATAATCGATACAGGGTCTGAGTCCACCGTCCTTCTTGGACACAAAGAAGCACCCAGCCCCTACTGGAGACTTGGATGGCCTGATGAAGCCTTTCTCCAGATTTTCATCAATGTACTCCTGCATGGATTTGGTCTCTGGACCGGAGAGAGAGTACAAACGTCCCTTGGGTAGTTTAGTACCTGGAATTAACTCGATGGCACAGTCGAACTCCCGGAGCGGTGGTAGAGTATCAGCAGCCTTTTTAGAGAAGACATCCCAGAAGTCATGATACTGGGAGGGAAGCTGCTCCGGAATGGACCGAACCACACGTAGAGGTAATGTCAAACAGGACTGTGAACAATGAGAGCTCCACTGGACAATCTCTCCTTTTGCCCAATCTATGACAGGGTTATGACGGGATTGCCAAGGGTGACCTAGAATCAAAGGCACTGACGGGCATTCGATGAGACGAAAGACTATAGACTCGGAGTGGAGAGCCCCAATCCGCAATTGTAGTAGCGGGGTCTCCCAGGTAACCTTACTGCCTGGCAATGGAGCACCATCTAAGCCACATACCGTGATGGTGGATTTGAGTTTAACCCGCGGAATTCCAGCAGAGCGGGCAAACTCGAAGTCCAAGAAGTTACCTGCAGCTCCACTATCAATGAAGGCCGCCAGACCCACAGAACAAGCACTGAGCGTGAGCTGTGCAGGAACCAATACCGAATTATTCGGGGAGACAATTTGCAGGCCTAAGTGAACTTTCCCCTCGTTCCCTAGGCATGCTCGTTTCCCGACTTGTTTGGGCAAGAACGGGAGAAGTGGCCCCTTGTGCCACAATAAAAACATAAGCCTTGTGACCGTCTCCTGTCTCTTTCCTTTTCAGTTTTTCGCTCCTTATATCTCCTGTCAATTTTAATGGAGAGGTGCATCAGATCCTCCAGAGAGCTAGGAGACGGGTATTGCACCAGCGAATCTTTAATCTGTTCGGATAGGCCGACACGGAACTGACTACGTAAGGCAGAATCGTTCCATCCACTGTCAGGTGACCATCTACGGAATTCAGCGCAGTATTCTTCTGCTGACCGTCGGCCTTGTTTCAAGGACCGTAGATGAGCTTCCGCGGAGGCCACTCGATCCGGGTCATCATACAGCAAACCCAATGCCTCAAAGAAGGAGTCTACGGACTGCATGGCAGGACTGGTCTGTGGCAAAGAAAACACCCAGGACTGGGGGTCACCCTGTAAAAGGGAAATAATAATCCCAACTCGTTGCTGCTCAGAACCAGAGGAGCGGGGCCCGGTGCAGCTCTCCCTGAAGTTCCGAAACAGGGTTCTATTTCCGGAGAACCGATCCGGTAAATTCATTTTGGGCTCCCAGATGGGATCTGAAGGAGGTTGTGAAGCTTTTGTGGCTTCTTCTTGAACAGACATACGCTCAGCCAATCCCTGCATCATCTGATACAAAGACTCAACATGGCCTGCTAGGGTTTGTGCCGGAGACGGTGTGAATCCACTTGCATCCATTCTAATCTTGTCTCCGTGAGTGGGCCGGTTATAATGTTAGGAACCCCTCCAGCCGGCACAACACAACCCGGAGTCTACTCTGCCAGTCAGGTGTTCACTGGAGCCCCTAATGGTGGGGACAGACTGGGCTGCAGACTGACAGAGGGTCGTAAAGTGTGTACAGCTGGGGAGAACCCAGGCAAGAAGAGTCAGGTCCACGCAGAGGTCAAAGGCCGGCAGCAGGTAACAGTAACAATGAACAAGCTGAGGTCAGAGGTCACAGGCAAAGTAGCAGAACGGGTAAATGAGCCAAGGATCAAGGTCACAGGAAACACAAGCGAAGTCCAATACGAAGCCAAGGGTCATACACGGGAAGTCAAAACGTAGATACAGGATACAGGAACTGGAACAAGCAGGTCAGCAGACTGGAGCATAGAAGCTATAACCGGCAATGAGGCAGCAGACCTCATTGCCTTAAATACAGACATAGACCAATCAGGAATTGTACACACACCTGCAGAGTAATTACAGGTACAGAGCAGTACCAATCAGGGCTTGTCCCTGAACACACACAGTTGCAGGCTAACGCCTGATAATCAGTCCTAACAACTGACACTTAATGCGCATGCGCCCGGCTACCAGCACCCCCGGGACGCAGCGCTAATGAAGTAGCGTCCGGCCGTTGCCCTGGTGACGGCCGGACAGGAGGAGGAAATGACGTCCCGGTCGTCAAGGTGACGGCCAGGACGCTGGGGCGCATGGGAAGCGAGCCGCGGCAGCTGCGAGTACCGCCGCGGCTCGTGACACACTACAGTTAAGTTGTACACACATCTCAGGTAGACACAATAAGGGGTAGAGAGGTCTCAATATATTGCTATTTTTCATAAATGTGTACATTAAGCATCAATGATATGTAATGCCCCCCGCGGGGAGAACAGGGACAGATGCAACACAAAAGAACTTACCTTGAAAACGATGGTCACCTCCAGTCCGCTTCCGATATCCCAGCTGCGATCCAATCCCAGCAGATCCGCAGCCGCAATCCCTGTCACCTCCAACCACGTCCCTCTAAGAAAGAGACAGAGATTACGGCCGTGCCTACCAGGTAAGGGCTGTCCGAGAATACGGCAACGAACAAGGACACTCTCAGTCCAAGCCCACTTGCCGCCTCCTACTTTTGCTCCTGCCAAGACGCGGGGGACTACAGGTACTTAAGACCAAGACTAGTCCGAGGACTAATCCCGCCTCAAGTACCTCACACACCTGCTGTTGAGGGCCTAACCGAAAGGGGGAATCAAGCGTAATACTCACCGGGACACTCCCACTTCCGATCCGGTTCTCCTGCACCTCCCCGATACCTGCGGATGACAAGAACACACAGCCTCCCTCTGCGCTAACGGTGAGACTAAAGATGGCATCCACAAAACTGGACTGACTACAACAGCGACCCGACCCTAACAACGTTCTAATGGTCGGCAACGCAACTAAGTCAAACCACTATGACTAACTAGGTGTGGTGCACTAACGGAACTGCTCACTTACACACTACGGGGAACACCAGCCGGTGTTCACGGACTAAACCGGAGGGCGGTTCCTAACCCCCTCACCCAGGTCGTACCAAGAAGCTGCCTTCTTGCTATGGGGTCACCCACATACCTTAAGGACCGGTTCTTTTAGCCCGGCTGAGGCTCAGTGGAACAGCACACTAACCTGCGGGCCGACTGCCGCACGGATCAGCCGATCGAACTGAACAGCCCGACTGCCTGTACTCGGGTATCTCACACGTGTCCCTACGTCCGGAACCACAGGTCCTCCTGCACGGAACCGGCCTTGAGGACCCTCAATCAGAACCACGGCCGCCCCTGGAACTGCCTCAAGGTGTGCTGCACTGCCACCAACTCACTCAGCCACCCCCTCTGGGTACCAGTGTGACCCCGGGGACCTAAGGGACAGGAAAACTACGTACGTGTGTTCTCCCCTGACCATGTGTATGCTGGTAGCTACACTTGTCCCCACAGCACGGGTTAGCACAGGAAAACACAGGAACAAGAGCCTACCTTTGATGGGGGCCTGACGTCTTGCCCCTGGACACAATTACGTAACACACCCAAAATACTGTAATTCCACAATACCCGCCGCACAGACAGAATACAATATACAGTACTTTGTAAGCTACTTACCAGAGCACACCGCTGCTAGCCAACCAGCCGGTTGCTCAGCACCACAGGAGCCTCCGCTCTACTGTACCTCCTAACTACGTGTGCTCACCTCACACAGGACCGCGCCTACACTCACAAGGCTCCCACGCCTCTATCACACCACCTCCAGGGCCTTCTGCCCTTCACACCATGGGCCTCTTGCCCAGTTGCACACAGAGCCTTGTGCTCTGATTAATGGGCCTCAGCCCCCTCTCTAACTCAGGGCTCTGAGCCCACTAACTAGGGCCTTGTGCCCTGCTACCTAGGGGTCCTAGCCCCTGCCTACCGAGGCCTGTGGCCTCCCTAGCTATCTACTAGGGCCTTGTGCCCTTTATAGCTTACGGCTACCAGCCCCTACACAGGCCCTGTGGCCTTCCTATGGCCACTAGGCCACTAACTGCCTAAGGGCCTTGTGCCCTTGTACCTGGGGCTCTCACGCCCTCCCACTCACAAACAGGAGCTTGTCCCCTTTATCAAAATGGCCTACTGGCCCACTAACTTTATCGGGGCCTAGTGCCCAAGTTCCTAGGCCTTGTGCCCCTAATTTAACGCTGAATCAACTTACCTGCTCTGCGCAGGAATCTCAGCTTGCCACGCCGTCTTCCGCTTCTTTCTCCGGGTCTTCCAGACCCTCCAGCGCCTCTTCGGCGCTGGATCTGCTGTTGCTGCTGGGGCGGGGGCGCTCTCAGCCCTTACAAGGGCTCCCTGCCGATGATCTCCGCCGCTTCTGGTCTTCTTCCTCGCTGGACGTCCCACGACGTCCTTCTCTCTCCGCCGCCGGACTCTTTCTGTCAAAATGGCACCACCCGGCGACTTATATAGTCTGATTGGCTCGCGTCGGCGCCAATCTTTTAAATGGCCGGGCGTGAGCCGCGATTGGCTCGCGCGTCCGGCCGCTGATTGGCCAGCGGGGAAAGATGAGCCCTGATTAGCTCATCCTTCCCCCGCGCACAGGACCTGCAGAAAGAAACTCACCGCTGGATCGCTGGACGGGTGAGTACTTCTCCTCTTCTTTCTTCCTGCTGGGCACCATCAGGGACCTCTTCAGCCCCTCCAGGGGCACAGCGCTGGCGGACATCTTCGCCCTCTTCACGGGCACCGGCTCCAGAGGCATCTTGGCGGGCACCATCCCCACAGATACTCACTTCGAAAGACTGTAGTCTACTGTGACATTATACACTAGTCTCTGTGGAACAAAATATTGGAGTGTGATCCAGGATTTTAAGTACTCACGTGTGTACCTTTGAGGCTTGGGTTATTGCCTTGTTGTGGGTGAATGCTTGGGTATGTGTATTATTTACCTCCTCTAAATTTTTGACACAAATAGACATAGGATGACACTTGTGTACGATTTTTGCAGACCATTTTACACATAAATGTTTTGTAAGACATGTTGCAAAAATTAAATTAAGGAATGTAGACTTAGTGTGCTGAGATAACAATGTCCTTAGACTTGGTAAAAAGTCTGATTTTTGACATACTTAAATATGCCTACGAAAGGTAACAGCCACATAGTTTCATTACTATTTACAATTTTATTTTAGATATTCATAAAAAACTTTAACACAAATAGTAAATCAAATGTAAAACAAAAAATACACAAATATAAGATTTTTTTTTTCTCTTTCTTGAGGATTTTGGGTCCTGAACAGGCCGGACCTGACTTCTTGTTACCTGTGATGTGGAGGGCTCAGAGAAACTCACAAGGGGAGCAGAATGTGTCCAATACTGTGAAGGTGCAGGGTCATGGCCAAGTGTGGTGGCAGGGGCCTGGGCAAGGGGGTTTCAGGGGCCTGGGCAAAGGGGGTGGCAGGGGCCTGGGCAAAGGGGAGGGAAAGAGCATGGGCAAGAGTCATAGAAAATAGATGGGCTAGGGTCGGGGCAAGGAGGGGGGAGGCAACAGGCGGGTCAAGCTACAGACAACTGGTGTTGGGAAGTGGGGAATGGATCATCTGAAATGGGTGAAGGTAATGTGCCGGAGGTGTGTTGGGAGTGGGCATGCAAGAGATCACCCAGGAGTGTTGCAATATTAGTAAAGATGGAATTGAGAGTAGCCATTTGGATGGTGAATGTGCTCATGAAAGTGGTGAGTGTGCTATTCATAGTGGTGAGTTGGTGCTCCATGCGGGGTAGAGTGTTTGCTATTTGTGCAAAGTGAGTGTCCAGTGATACAGTGATGGCTTCAAATCTTTGTGATGCGAGTGAGAGTGACTGCACCCTCGCAAGTTCAGCCTGCTCCCTCTAAGGCTTTTCCACATCATGGGCAGCTTCCTCCTCCACCTCACCAGAAGCCTGGTCTTCACGTTGTGTATATAGAGAAAAAGAAATGAGAAGATATTAAATCCAAACTGTAACGCTAAAGGTTTTCTTTGTAAACATTTGCACCCACGCGTGATGTAGCATTTTTAAAGTGTAAGCTTCCATGAAATTTGCTAACAAACAGGTCTTGACAGTCATGAAAAGCAGGCATAGGCACATATGTGGGTACATTTTTCACATGGGCCAACATATTAAGACAATTTCTCTTCAGTGTGTACATTTCATTTCCCACTATGTGATGGGCAAACACATTTTGACATTAAAGTTTGACAGAAAGCACATCCTGAGAGTTGTCACATGTGCAGAACACAAACATTGACAGACATTAAATAATGAATGAACATGTACCTAGGGGAGAGTGCTGTCCTACTTGGGGTGGGGTAGATCCAGTATCAATATCTCCCACCCCAACAATTTCTCACATTTGAATGGCAACGCTTGCACGCTCCTCAAGGGGTGTTAATGCTGCATCCAGGGGACGGCCCCCACCAGTGCCTTGGGCGTGTTCATAGTCTTTTCTTATTTTACCCTTAAGGCACTGTTTAAAGTCTACCCATCTGTGCAAATGACAAAGAATATGCCGTGAAATGGCAAAATAGTATAAAAAATGCAACTTCATAGTGTCCTTTTGCAATTTTCACACAAAATAACTAAACCAATACACAGTGAAATGTGTGTGGCTTTCCAAGCGTGGATAATGTTGAAAACTGAACATGTTTATTTGTAAAAGTACCATGTGGATTTCGTTGTGTAATTAAGGCCTTGCCAGAGAAATAACTTACACAGACACAAGGATATGTTAAGCTCACAGGCGTCTAACTAGTAATATGTTTACAGTCATCAAAACAAAAAAGTGATTTATAACAAAAAGTTGATTTGTACCGTTTCTGAACTTCACCAATTTTACTCTGGCATCGCGAAATTCTATTATTTTTAAAGGTTATTTTTGCCCATTTCTGGGCTCTCTCATATCCTGTAACGGCATCTTGTCCAGAGTGAAATTCACAGATTATTTCCTCGACAAGGACGTCTAATTCAGCTAATGAGAAGTTCAAGCGTCTGCGTGTGGGCACCCCTGCCGGGCACTCGGTGCTGGGTCCAGCCTCCTCAGACATTTGCTATATAAAATAAATGGAGCGTGTTTATTGTCAACGCAAACAGTCAGGTACAATAAAACATTGTAGCCCAACCCACCCCCTTAAAGATTGCATTCGTCAGACTCCAACCTAGTTATCAAGCACATGCACCTTATTATAAAAAGACTTGTTGTTTCTATATATACACAACAGTCACTTCTCAAACTGTACATAAAAATTAGTTGTCTAAAAGCACAAATTCATCATTCGGCTAATACTACCACTCTCCACTGTTGCTTTTATTACATTGTTAATCATGTTGGCAACACAGATAACTCACCTATCTCCAATTCCAAATCCTGAGCAGTAACAAAAACATGTGATTGGAAATGCAAGGTGAATGCAAAAGAAAACCATCAACAGGATTAAGAGTTTAGACTATATAGTTTCATTTATTTGGGAAACCCATTAGCAGAGTGTAGAATTAAATTGTATACTTTGCCTGTACATTTTGAGGGCAAGGACACTCTTTCAATGTTGTAAGCAAAGTTACAATGATTTTGCCCTAACAAGGTTGGTCCCTAATCAGAAGCAAACATGTTGTATCTATAGAAACATATCACATCAAATAGTACTTACAGTATTACTGATTGTCCAATTCAATGTTATTACACGAAAAATGTTCACGTTCTGGCAAAGGCTGCCCTGCAAATGTGAAAATGAGCAGGAGTGAAATAAGAGTCCAGGTAATCTGACCATCAATGCTATAATCTACTTAATATTGTGTTTTTGTAGGGGGAAACACATTAGCAGAGTGTAGGAGAAAATTGTATACTTTGCCTGTACGTTTTGAGGGCAAGGCCACTCTTTGAATATTGTAAGCAAAGTAACAATGATTTTGGTCCCTCTTCAGAAGCAAACATGTTGTATCTATAGAAACATATCACATCAAATAGTACTTACTGTAATACTGATAGAAAACAACCAAATAGTCACAAATTTCTACACATCTGGAAAATCCTGGCCTGCAAAATAGAACAAGAGCAGGAATGAAATAAGAGTCCAGGTGGGTTTAAATGCATGATATCATTAATAGCCCAGGTGTACACTGTCTTCCTAATTGCAGAGCACAGAGTACT
This sequence comes from Mixophyes fleayi, assembly GCF_038048845.1. Taxonomy (NCBI): domain Eukaryota; kingdom Metazoa; phylum Chordata; class Amphibia; order Anura; family Limnodynastidae; genus Mixophyes; species Mixophyes fleayi. Next base: position 199,645,591 of record NC_134402.1, read on the forward strand.
TGTCTCACCTGCGACAGGCGCCATATTTTTGGATGGAGAGGCATCCAAAAAAAATTCTTTGGTGTGTGTGTCTTTATTCATCTAGTTACCCAACATGTGGGTCTAAGGACAAAAGAGAATGTATATAATAATCCCAAAAGAGTAACATTTAAGGAAGATGGTTTGTTTAGAACTCCATCATCATTTCTATATCAGAAAAAGTTTGCATTTGCTCTTTGCATGTCATCAAAAAAGAACATGTGCCCTCCACCAACAAGCCACCCCTCTAAGAGGCAGGCCATCTGTGTGCAAGATAAATTCAAGAAGGTATATGGCAAATGTCCTAGCTAATTAACTAGTTCCCCAAATCATGTGTCATTGTAGTGATAGTCCAAGGTTAACTTCAAGTGTCAGAACCAGTCACACATTGAAGAGGACATCGAAACTGTACACAGGAGAGTCCATGTTTGTGATTTGAACTCATGGCCTCAGTGCTGTAAGGCAGAAGTGCAACCGATGCAAGGCACTATGCTACTCGACTGTGGTGAGCGTTCTGTTTGGATAAAGTTGAGTACATCACATAATGTGTAAGCCGTCGATCCAGATGAAACTAGGTTTGCAGGAAATGTGGCATTTAACTCCAAGGAGCCTGTCCCCTCCAAATCCCCCCCTCTTAGTCCATTCCTAGTAATAAATGTCCCAAAAAAACAATTGTCAGCCATAAAAAAAGGAACTTGACGTAATCAGGTAGATTACAATACAGGTTAAATAGGAGGACATATTTTACATTGTGGTCGAGCGTGTAGAACAAATAAAAAAAAAACAAAAAAACAACACAATCGGTCAAGTTCCTGAGTTGCTTCTTAGCAGAATGATTAAAGTCCACAATCTGCACACAATTGTTATGGGTATGCTTGATATTTGAACTCATGCCTGCTGTTTTGTGAGTCTAAAGTGCTAACCACTGAGCTACCTATGAGATTCCTATTTTGTGTATAATTTGTGTGAATTGTTGCTCTTCTACCTGTTTTGTCACATTGAAGTTTGTGCTAATGGTTAGCTACCCCACTTCCCAAATAAGGCAGTCATGAGATCAAATCCAGACACACACCCTTTATCTCTGTGGAGGTTGTATACACTCGTGTGTGTGTGTGTGTGTGTGTGTGTGTGTGTGTGTGTGTGTGTGTGTGTGTGTGTGTGTGTGTGTGTGTTTTTATGTGTGTGTGTATCCTTTATGGAAGAGTATGCTATGCATTTTCATAACAACCCAGATGGATTAATACAGCAACATACATTTTCATAGATTCTTTATTCATTTGATTTTAATCTAGCTATGTACATGCATTTTGAGTACTATATGGCCAATTTAGCAATCTGTCTTTTAGGGAGAAGCTGGGATTACGCTAATTAATAGCACACGAGAAATATCGTTCAAAGTGTACCACGTCAATGTCATTTTCAATGATTAATTAGTTAAGAGCTATCTTGTTAAAATACCCACAGGAATTGTGTTTGGAAATGTGTAAACAAACTGGTCGGACCTCCCACTTTGGGCGTGGCATATACATTTCTTAGCTTAACGTCAATTGCTTGGGATCCGTTGCTTATGCTTATACCTTGTCTAAAGAACCTCAGGTGGGTGTGTTTTTTGAGTTTGAGATTCTTATTTCTATAGCGTAAGTATAAAAGACCGCAAGTGGGTGTGTTTTTCGAGTTTGAGATTCTTATTTCTCTAACGTAAGTGTTTGCGTCTCTTAGAGAAAGCATCGCAAAGGACAGTGCGTATCCGTAGCTTAATGAATCAGGCCCAGAGTTTGGAATACATTGCTGTAATTTCATCCCCAACATCACTGATGAAAATCCTGAAGACACAATATCACACTATATAGACCAGGTTGAAATGTTGAAAGAAGAATTTAGAAAAACTAATTATGACCCTGATGTTGTAAATGATGCATGGTGGGACAAAGCATTTGGATGGATGAATCCAGCTACTTGGTTTTCTGGTCTTGGTGGTTGGATTGCTGCAATTCTCACTTTTCTAGCAAAGGCAATGGGTGTTCTGCTAATTTGTTACAAACTTTTTAAACTAGGGGTCTGCTGTGTAGCCAGCTGTGTGACAATGCACAATAAAAGGATGTTAAGGATGTGGGAACAACCAAGAAGGAGAGCAATGGATAACATTTACGAGAGATGGGGGCTACCCAGAGATGGAAGGAGAGTAGAGGATGTGTGTGTCTTTATTCATCTAATTACCCAGATATTCATCTAATTACGAGATATATGGAAACTCAAGAAACTCAGGAGATAACATTTATGAGAACTCAAGAAATCAGGAGAGACCCCCCTTGATAATAGAGTCATAGAAGGTCGTGATAAGGGTATGACAACCAAAGTGCCAAATGGATATTACCTTTGCTCTGACTAGGGGACAAGCCCTGTGTCATTGCGAAAAGTAGTCACCAACAACATTGCCCTAGCCTTTTCACATGATTCCTGTTAGGAAGGGAGTTTTAGCCCTAATTAATATGATAAAGAAAAAGAACTGTGGGGTCTAGGATCATATGAAGCGAGAAAAATGTTGCTAAAGTTATCCTATTACTTAGGGCCTTAAACTATATTCAGAAATAGTGCTTTGTATTCTTCTATACACATATTGTATTTGTGTTAAATCAATTAAGATGTTGTATCTCATTAAATCAAATCAGATATTTTGTGTTAATATTCTGTCTGTAATCGAGAAGCTAACCACAAAGTAAATTTGAGCACCTGCTTTGATGAAACTTTGCAAAATAAAGAAGTTATGCCTGCCTCAAGTATCCTGATTGGAGAATCAGTAAAGAACTTGATGACACAGCAGTTTTGAGATTACTAAGCTTGACCACTACCTTAATGTATACCTGGTTTTTTTTTAATATGAACTTTCCAGAATATTACAATTATTTTCCATTGACGTGATTATTGTGATGTGATTAATGTCTATAAAGTATGAGCTGTTTCAATTAGTAAAGTTAGTTCAATTTGGACACCGGACACTCTGGGCCATATTCAATTGTTGGCGAAAACGCCAAAAATCTCACAGCGCGCACACTATTAACGTTATTACAGTAATAGTGCGCGTAAATACCGTTATTACGGTAGTTTTCATCCTGAGCCGCGAGCTGAAATACAGCTTACTATTACCGTAATAATGGTAATAGTTTTAACGCCGCAGGGATTCAAAACAATTGATTACCCCCCTCTGTGTGGTTTCTTATTTCTGAGCTCCTATCTATCGATACTGCTGTTGCCACACCCACAAACACGACCATTGACTTGTCAATTGAAGGTAGTTATTGCATCTGCAGAGGAAATACAGAAAACTGCTCCAACACTACCCTTTTTGTCGCTGTATGAGCAAAGGCAATGGATACTGGAGAGTGACAAAAACACTGCTACGCCTTCTGTTTCTGTGTGAGAAATGATTCTGAGCAATGTCACTGGAGAATGACAAGAACACTGCTACCCATTCTGTTTGTGTGTGAGAAATGACACTGAGCAAAGTGACTGTAGCGTGACAAGTACACTGCAACCCCTTCTTTTTCTGTGTGAGCAGTGACACAGAACAGAGGCACTATAGACTGGAGAGTGACAAAAACACTGCTTCACCTTCTGATTCTGTGTGAGCCATGGCACTGAGCAATGGCACTGGAGACTGGAGAGCGACACGAACACTGCTACCCCTTCTGTTTCAGTGTGAGTAATAACACTGAGCAATGTCACTGAGGATGGACAATAACACTGCTACCCTTTCTGTTTCTGTGTGAGCAATGGCAAAGAGCAATGGCACTGGATACTGGAGAGTGACAAGACCACTGCTACCCCTTCTGTTTCTGTGTGGCAATGACACCGAACAATGGCAGTGTAGAGTGACAAGAACACTACAACCCCTGCTGTTTCTTTCTGAGCAATGGCAGTGTACAATGGCACTGCAGACTGGACCCCTTCTGTTTCTTTGTGAGCAATATCACTGAGCAATAGCACTCTAGACTGGAGAGTGACAAGCACACTGCTACCCCTTCTGTTTCTGTGTGAGCAAATGCCACAGAGCAATGGCACTGGAGACTGGAGAGTGACAAGTATACTACTGCCCCTTCTGTTTCTGTGTGAGCAATGACACAGAACAATGGCACTGGAGACTGAGGAGTAACAAGAACACTGGTACACCTTCTGTTTCTGTGTGAGCAATGATATGGTACAATGGCAATGGAGAGTGACAAGAAAACTGCTACTCCTTCTGTTTCTGTGTGAGCAATGGAACAGAGCAATTTCACTGGAGAAAGACACAAACACCTCTTCTTTTTCTGTGTGAACAATTACCCTGAGTGTGACTGGATCACTCATAAATAAATTTTGGTATGAATTTATTTAAAGGAAATAGCGCAGGGCGCTTATTTATGTAATTGCATAAGCACTTATGTTTCATATTGTGTATATGTTAAGATAGGAAATCGAATTTTCTGAGATCAGGGTAGAAAATTAGTTTTTTCTGTTTTAACATTTCTAAAGCAAATGCCTATTTCTGAAGTATATATCTGATACAATGAGTCCTTGTTTGTGAAGTCATTGGTGTATTGTGATATGGGCAAGTGGCTTGTTTTGGGTTTTTGTTGTTCTGTGGGAATATGTATACGGCGACTGTCTGAAGAAGATATTCATGTCAGATCTTTTGGCTTGCCAGTATGTATCCTGCCTCTGAAATGAGACGCAGGATATCACAGCAAGGTTTTTAAGAAATTCATAGCTAAGTGTAAATTTTAGTGGCTTTGCAATGCATGTAAATCCATGTTTGTGTAAACAGGTTATATCCTGATGCTAAAAATAGCATGTGTCTAAATTGTATAAAAGGCATTAGCTTGTATTGGAAACTTGTTCTTTTGATTTTCGTCTGACCTGGTCACTGGTATCTGTAACCAGGTGAGAGCAAATAAACATCTTGCTTCAAAGACCTGCTTGAAAACATCTTCAATTTTGCTGTATTCCTGTGACCTGCAGATTAGACCCAAAATCTAATCCGTTCTCCGGTTGTCTCTAAGGTTTAGACCCAAGCTTTTCCAGTACCATCGCTCTGCCTGCTACCCACACAGCCCTGGTCAGTGTGATAGGCCATGGGGGATCCATTCACAGCTTCCCTGATCCATAGTAAGGGGTAAGGAGTACAAGCCCAGGTACACCAGCAATGAGATACGCTAGCAGGGTCAGTTACCCAGAAGAAATCCGGTTCTGAATGCCGGTATAGGAGTCCACTGGTGGCAGCCTTTGTAAGCCCCTCCTACTGCGGCAAAAGGGCGTATTTGGCATAACAAAAATGAACGGTGGCAAAGTAAGCCCAGCCGTTTCCCAGCAACAACAGACAAGGTGGCATAGGCGATCCATCCTGTCACACTGAGCAATGTCACTGTAGATAGGAGAATGACAAGACCACTGCTACCCCTTCTGTTTCTGTGTGGCCATGACAAATAGTAATAGCACTGGAGACTGACAAGAACACTGCTACCCCTTTTGTCACTGTATGAGCAATGGCACTGGAGAGTGACAATAACACATCTACCCTTCTGTTTCTGTGTGAGCAGGGACATTGTACAATGGCAGTGGAGACTGGAGAGTAACAAGAACACTGCTACTCCTTCTGTTTCTGTGCGAGAAATGACACTGAACAATGTCACTGGAGAGTGACAAGAACACAGAAACCCCTTCTGTTTCTGTGTGAATAGTGACACAAAGCAATGGCACTGGAGATTGGAGAGTGACAAAAACGCTGCTACCACTTCTGCTACTGTGTGAGCAATGGCATTGGAGACTGGAGAGTGTCAAGAACACTGCCACACCTTCTGTTTCTGTGTGAGAAATGACACTGAACAATGTCACTGGAGAGTGTCAAGAACACTGCTACCACTTCTGCTACTGTGTGAGCAATGGCATTGGAGACTGGAGAGTGTCAAGAACACTGCCACACCTTCTGTTTCTGTGTGGCAATGACAAAGATCATTGGCAAAGAAGACTGGAGAGTGTCAATAACACTGCTACCCCTTCTGCTACTGTGTGAGCAATGGCACTGGAGACTAGAGAGTGACAAGAACACTGCAACACCTTCTGTTTCTGTGTGGCAATGACACAGAGCAATGGCAGTGGAGTGACAATAACACTGCTACCCCTTCTGCTTTTGTGTGAGCAAAGACACTAGAGACTGGAGAGTGGCAAGAACACTGCTACCCTTCTGTTTCTGTGTGAGCAATGACATTGTACAATGGTACTGGAGAGTGGCAAGAACACTGCTACCCCTCCTGTTTCTGTGTGAATAATGACATAGAGTAATATCACTGGAGACTGGAGAGTGACAAGAACACTGCAACCCCTTCTGTTTCTGTGTGAGCAATGGCACTGGAGACTAGAGAGAGACAAGAACACTGCTACACTTCTGTTTCTTTGTCAGAAATGGCACTGGTGAGTGACAAAAAATCTGCTTCTGTTTCTGTCAGAGCAATAACACTGGAGACTGGAGGATGACAAGAATACTGCTACCCCTTCTGTTTCTGTGTGGCAATTACACAGAGCAATAGCACTAGAAAGTGACACGAATACTGCTGCCCCTTCTGTCATTGTGTGAGCAACGACACTGAGCAATGGCACTAGAGAGTGACAGGAACACTGCTATCCCTTTTGTTTCTGTGTGAGCAATAACATGGAGCAATGGCAGTGGAGAGTGAGAAGAACACTGCTACCCTTCTGTTTCTGTGTGAGCAATGGTGCAGAGCAATAGCAATGGAGACTGGAGAGTGACAATATCACTGCTACCCTCTTCTTTTTAATGTGTGAGTAAAGGCACTGGAGAGTGACAAGAGCACTGCTACCCTTCTGTTTTTATGTGGCAATGACACAGAGCAATGGCAGTGGAGATTGATAAGAACAATCCCTTCTGTTTCTGTGTGAACAATGGCAATGGAGAGTGACAAGAACACTGGTACCCCTCCAGTTTCTTCAACCCCTTCTGTTTCTGTGGCAACAATGGCACTGGAGAGTGACAAGAACACTGCTACCATTCTGTTTCTGTGTGAGCAATGACATGGTACAATGGCAATGGAGACTGACAAGAACACTGGTACCCCTTCAGTTTGTGAGAGCAATGGCACTGCATAGTGGAAAAAATACTGCTACCCTTCTGTTTCTGTGTGAGCAATGGTGCAGAGCAATAACAGTGGAGACTGGAGAGTGACAATATCACTGCTACCCTCTTCTTTTTATGTGTGAGTGAAGGCACTCGAGAGTGACAAGAGCACTGCTACTCTTCTGTTTCTGTGTGAGCAATGGTACTGGTGACTGGAGTGTGACAAGAACACTGCTACCCCTTCTTTTTTTGTGTGAGCAATGGCAAAGAGCAATGGCACTGGAGACTTGAGAGTGAGAAGAGCACCGATATCTGTTCTGTTTCTGTGTGATCAATTTCACTGTTGTGAAAGGACCTCTAGGGTCCTCAGCAATAATGGTAAGTATGCTGAATGTATTTTTAGCAGTGTGCTGGGGGAAAAAATGTTGTGTGTATGTTCCTTGCAGGATAACCCCACCCTTTCAAGCATCTGTTATGGCCTATAAATTGATTTGAGCAGCTTTCACTTTTGTATTTGTCTGAGAGGCATGTTGGTGTCAGTAGCTGAGAGGGGGTACTGGCACTGAATTGCTGTTTGGAGGCTTCTGGGGTACCTCTTTGGTAAGTTGGCTCTCAATTTAAAAACACATATGTATGGCCCAAATATATGGGACTCTCATTGTTTAGAGTAGGACCATCCTATTAGCTAAAGCGCCTTGGCGAGGCGGATGGCTTAAACATACATTTGCAAATGTGTGCAACAAAGACTTTTGCATTTTTATCTACAGTAGAAATGGCAGATCTGTTGCTGGCTATAGCCGTGTGCTAGGGGAAAAAATGTTGTGTGTATGTTCCTTGCAGGATAACCCCACCCTTTCAAGCACCTGTTATGGCCTATAAATTGATTTGAGCTGCTTCCACTTTTGTGAATGTATTTTTAAGGCAATGCAAACATTTTTAACTCCTTCACATATCATTATCACCAGCTCCAGCCTTGAACTATCTGAAAGACCCTGGAAGAAGGCCTAGGATTGGGGATAACGAATGATGACATTGGGAGTACTGGCGCCAGCGAAATTTGATAAGAAGAACCCATAAATTAAGAGATATTAAGAGAACAATCTAGCTTTGACAGAAGATTTATATTTACTCAGGAAAATATCAATCATGTGTTTCTATCCTATAACCAGGGGAAATGCTTTTTCATGTATAAATGTAACCCACTAATAAATGGGCACAGCTCAGTATACATCTTAACATTGGCATGTCTGTGTCTTGATTACTGATCTCCTGGGTAACCAGCATCTTATCTCACTGATATCTGAAGGGACTTGATAAAGGAGAGGTAAATTACCCTAACATTAAGTGGGGGCTCGAATTGCCGGGATCACGGACAACCTGTACAGATGACAAACAATGCTTGCAGCATCAGCTAGAATCATGGACAGCTCAAATCCGTTCGGCGAGTAAATTCATCTGTGATTTTTTTTCCCATTGATTCACTCTTTGTCCAGTATTCTTGTTGTGTTTCTAAAAGCTGTTCATCTGTATATGGTAAGAGAGATTTCCTGAACCCAGATATCTGTTTGATAGCATAAAAAGCGCTACCTATATGGTTGAATTTAATACATGTCAAAAGTACTCACAATTGCATTTTAATAATTAATTTGGTTATTGCTCAGACTGTTCATGTGCTGTTATACTTAGAAAGCATTCTGCTTATACTCTTCCTACACTGGAAAACAAGAAATCACAGATTTTGGAATTCAAGAAATAAAAGAGGAACGTAAAGAAGGTAATGAAAAAATTTAAGAAAACATAAGGTACACCCTGTTCCATTATATTAAAAAAGGGCATCTATACTTTGGCTGGAATGGACCAGCACCATGGCAGGGCACCATCCCTAGCCAGACCCAATAGGGATATTAACATTTATTGATTTCAAGCAGGTTTTTTTTTGGGTTTTTTTAAACTGTTTATTAGAAACATCTTTTTTTTACAAAAAGCATTACAAAATCTAGAGTGGTTAATCAGTAACAAGAAACACGTGTTTACATACAGAAGGACGCATAAACGCTCTCTTAGTTCTACCAGAGTGGGAAGCTAATTGCGCATTTATCCAGAACTGTAAAGATGTTGTTTTAACATTTCAAAATTATAGGATATGGAGGGGGTGGGGGTAATGAATAGGAGGGGAAAGATGCAGGGACCAAAGGAAGGGGTGGGGAATTGAGGATTCACGTATCAGGCAAAAGAGAAATAAACTTATTTAGAAGTACCGTTCCATGTTCAGGTTCCACTAAAACTGGAGTGGAGGTTGATTATGATATAAGGCCCATGAGGACCAGCCCTTGTAGAAGGCAATGGAGGAGCCCCTCAGTATGCTAGTAATATGTTCCATCTGGTAAGTATGCCAGATCCGACTGCAGACCATCTGGAGTGTTGGTGACGTGGAGTTCTTCCAAAAGGCCACTATCTGACATGTGGCTGCACTAACGATGTGTCTGAGAAGTTTATGAGCAGATTTGGTGAGGTCCGGGAGGGGCAGCGGTAGCAGGATATGCTTGGGATCGGGTGGGATGTGAGTATCTAGAATTGTTGATGCTAACGCAAGAACTGCTGTCCAGTATGGTCGTATCCCGGGACAGTCCCACCATATGTGCATAAATGTTCCCACTTGCCCACAGTTTCTCCAGCAGTCTGCACTGGCCTGTGGGTATATTTTTTGTAGCCTCGATGGGACATAGTACCACCTGTGTAATGGCTTATTAGCATTTTCTTTGATGCGAACATTTATGGAGCAACGAGCTGTATATTCATAAATATCCGAACACTCCTCCTCATCTAGCTCGGTTCCCAGGTCTGCCTCCCACTGCACCTGAAAGCGGTCCTTAACAGATGGGGTAGCGGGGAGTAAGGTGTTATATAGAGTGGATATAAGACCTTTGGAGGAGGGGCCCGAGACACACAGGTTCTCAAATGTGGTGGGTGGTCTGGAAGAGAGTTGGGCTTTAACTGTTTGATGGTAGTGCTAATCTGAAGATACTGGTGGAACTGTCCCGGCAGAAAACCACACCGTTCTACCAATTCTGAAAATTGTGGGAATATCGCTGACTTAGTTATATGATTGAGTAACAGCAATTTTCCCTTACCTGCCCATTTTGTGTACATGGGGCGGGACAATCCAGATGTAAAAGCAGGGTTAGACCATAGGGGTATCAGAATCGAGGGGGCAGGACAGAGGGATACTAAATGATTACATCTAGCCCAGATTGAGAGATAGGGCCAGGACTGGGTGAGCTCGAGCAGAGACTGGACGCTGTGCGGCTGGTAGCCAGAGAACAGAGCAGATCGGTGAACCACCCAGTATGTCCTTTGTCCACCCATATCCGAGTTCCAGGGAGAGAGTGCCATTGTACACACTGGGCCAGCCGCACAGTATAGTAGTAGTTGCATATGTTAGGAATGCCGAGACCACCTGCCGCGGGAGAGCGCTGTAAAATGCGAGCAGAGATCCTAGGTCTCTTGTTTGACCATATGAACCGCATTATAAGAGTTTGTAACATTTTCAAGATTGAAGGGGGGACCCTGATGGGGAGAGTGTGAAAAAGGTATAATAACCTTGGGAGCAAGTTCATTTTTACTGACGTGATCCGCCCAACCCATGATATCATGAATTTGTCCCATGTGTTTAGGTCTTTTTTAATACAAGCTATGAGGGGGGGTAGTTAGCTTGGTAGATATTTTCCACCTTTTTGGTGAGAGCTATACCCAAGTATCTTATGTGGCCGGAGTTCCAGTGAAAGGGGAAGTTTAATTCTAGGAGTTGCTTTAGCTTAGGGGGAATATGAAAGTCTAGTATATCGGTTTTGGTTGTATTTATCTTAAATTTTTTTCCACAATATCAAATTTTGAGTTCTTGAAATAGGTTAGGGAGAGTAGTTAGAGGGTTAGTTAAGGGGAGGAGAATATCGTCCGCATAGAGGGCTATCGTGTGAGTACTGGAGGGTAGCTGTATCCCAGTTATATTAGGGTTTATACAAATTCTCGTAGCTAGAGGTTCTATCACCAAGGCAAATAGAAGGGGAGAGAGGGGGCATCCTTGTCGGGTTCCGTTTCGAATGGTGAAAGATGGAGAGGAGCATCCATTCACCTGGGCAGAGGTCGATGGGTTGTGGTACAGGACTGACACTCCCTTGAGGAAGTGGTCTTGAAAGCCATATGCAGTTAATGCCTGCATCATGAAGGGCCAGCCAACGCGGTCAAATGCCTTCTCCGCATCAAGTGACATGAGAAGAGAGGGTTGTTTGTTATCAATAATATGTTTGATGAGGTCTATGATCCGCCTAGTGTTGTCCACAGCCTGTCGATCCGGGATAACCCAACTTGATCTGGGTGTATTAGCCTAGGGAGCACAGAGTTAACCCTAGTCACGAGGATTTTAGCATATATCTTGAGATTGACGTTTAGAAGTGATATGGGGCGATAGCTACTACAAAGAGAGGGATCCTTACCCTCTTTTGGGATTACTAAAATTCGTGCTCAGGTCGTCGCCGGATCAAAGGTGGTTCCATCAAGGATGGCATTAAACCACGTGGTGAGTTTAGGGCTAAGGACACCTGCAAATGTTTTGTAATACTTGGCTGGGAAGCCGTCTGGGCCTGGAGCAGAGGACACTTTCATGCCGCGTACGGCAGCAATAGTTTTCTCCTCCGTTATGTCTAAATTGAGAAATTCAATCTCAGCTTCAGAGAGCTGCGTAAGTAGGCAGGAGTGTAGGTAAGTATTTATTCTATCCTCTAAGTCAGGGGGTGGTGGCGAAGAATCATATAAGTTATATAACGATGAGTAGTACGTCTGAAACTCTTTCACTATCTGACTCAGATTGTATGTCACTACAACCTGTGAATTTTTAATCGACGTAATCGTGTTACGCGTATGTCTCTGCCGCAGCCTCCGGACCAGGAGGGAATCCGCCCTATCGCTTTTTTTTTAAAAGAGCTGCTGGGTCTATTTAAGACTGCAAGCTGTTTTTTTTAGATAGGACCGCGTTGAGCTGGCCCCTCACTGCCGTCAGCTCCCGCAAGTGCGAGGGGTCTAATGAGCCCTGATGCTGAGCAAGGAGGGAGATAAGTCTAGTCTCTAATGTGGCTATCAGTTGCTTTTCCTCTTTATGTCGAGCAGAAGCGATACTAATAAGCCACCCTCGGATTGTGGCTTTATGCGCCTCCCAGACCGTAGATGGCGACAAGTCAGGGGACTCATTCAGGGCAAAATAATCATTAAGTGACTCCGCTAGTTCCAAGCATGTCTTAGGGTTAAGTAAGAGGGTGTCATCTAACCTTCATGTTAGGCTTTGCTTAGGGAGATTTGCTACTTGTAACTCAAGTGATACCCCCATATGATCTGTCCAGGTAAACGGATAAACCTCAGCTTTAACGAGTTTGGTTGCTAGTAGCGCGTCTACGAAAAAATAGTCTATACGGGTATATACGTTATGTGGATGAGAGTAAAACGTGTTCCCTCTGTCCGTACCGTTAATAGCCCTCCATGCGTCCAAAAGGGAGTGTTCTTTAAGCAAAAGAGCAAATTGTTTAGAAAGTCGTGTGGGGTGCATCGACACTTGTGCAGATGTTGTGACCGCTGGGGATTTATCTAAATTAGGATCTATTATCGCGTTGAAATCACCTCCCATCAGCAGCTGGCCCTCAGCTTGCTTGCTGATAAGGCTAAATAATTTTTGGAGGAATGGGATCTGACTTTGGTTTGGTGAATAGCAGCAGACCAGCGTAACCGGAAGCTGGCCCAGTGTGCCTATTAACATGAGGAAACGGCCTTCGGGGTCTGCTATTGAGCATTGAACCGTGAGAGGAACTGATGGCCGTACAAGAATTGCTACCCCTCGGTGTTTAGATGCAGCTGAGGCAAAAAAGGTTTGAGAAAAAAGTTTTCCCTGTTGTGGAATGTTGTGTGTGTTTGAGTTAGGTGGGTTTCCTGAAGGAAGACCACTTCTGCTCGTGTCTTTTTAAGCGTGGACATTAGCATGGAACGCTTTTGGGCGGTATTCAACCCCTTAACATTTATTGTCAGTAATTGTAAGGACATATTGCGATGAGAGTGTAAGACTCGACACTGAAGGGCTCCTCTGAATCTGCAGTTCCAGTGAAATACCATAGAACCTGGGATGTGTGGAATCGGCTACACGTACATAGTAAAGGGTGAAGGAGGGATGGATCGGTAGGGGGAAAGAAGGTGTAGGGTTGAGCTGTCTACAACCTGTCATGGGGGGAAAGTGCAGGCCGGTCATAATGTATCCGGCCTATGGTTGCTCGACTTCGGGTAAAGTAGTAGGTGCTGCTACAGGGGCTGCACCAAAGGGGGGAAGGGCTGGGGAGGGGGGGGGTGTACTGGTGAAGGTTGTGTTCGGGTAGTGTGGACAGAAAGGAGGGAGGGGAAGGGCACCAACCGATTTAGTTAAAGTACAATAATATAACATTAACATATTAATGAATCCTCTAAAAGCGTAGAGGTAAGCAGCAATAGAACAACTGTGTAAAAGCAGTACAAGTTTGGCAGCTTTGTATTATAATTAAGGCATAAACATCACCAATATAGAGCGTTGTTCATAGCACATGTGGCGCTGACAGAGGTCTACGCTGAAGCCTCGGAGTGAGCTGAGTTCTCACTGTGGAACTACAGGGGTGAGTCAGAGATGAACAGCAGAAACTTCTGGCAACAGTAAGACAGGACACGTCTAATCAATCTGTGTAGAGATCACGATTATGCTGTGTTCGGACCTGTCAGGAAAGAAAAAGGGGAAGGGGGTAGAGAGAACAAAGGACAAAGGACAAGAGGAGGACAAGCTTTGGAGACCCAAAAGGGAGAACAGTCCATTTAGGGCAAAGGCTCTGTCCATTGTTCTCAGGAGGATCACACCTCTGCTTCAGCTTGAGGAGGTCAATCTCTAGAGGCTAAAGTCTCTGCCATATCAAGCCGTGATCCATTCTGGATGCGGTGAGGGGATCGCGTCACCATCGACCTGTCTACAGGAGACCTGGAGTTGGAGGACAGTCCCAGTTTTCCTAGTATCAAAGCACCTTCTGCTGGGGTCTTTGCAAAAAGAGGTCTAGTTTCTGTGAAAACTTGAAGCCGAAAAGGGAAACACCACTTGTATCGGTACCCGTGTTGTCGTAAAGTTTTTGTGATGTCTTTCAGCTCCCGGCGCTTCTGGATGGTAAGAGACGCAAGGTCTGCAAACAACTGGATGTCACTGCCTTGATATGGGATAGTCACTGTTACTTGTGGCCTGCATATCTTTCTCCTTTATGTGGAAGAAGTGCATGCGAAGGACGACATCCCTTGGCTGCTGGCCTGGGGCAGACTCATAACAAAGAGATCTGTGTGCCCTGTCCAGGAGTAATTCGTCATCTGTGGCATCCGTTAATATGATCTTAAAGAAGCCAAGCAGGAAGCCTGGAAGAGTCTGTGTGTCCACAGACTCAGGGATGTTTTTGAGACGGATGTTATTCCTCCTGTTTTCAATGTCCTCACATTTTTCCGTCAGGGAGTCCACATCAGAACGCAGCGTTGTGATCTCTTGTGAGTTGTTAGGCACAGTCTTACAGATCTCGTTCGCCTTGGACTCTAAGGCATCCGTGTGATCACCCAGCTCGCCGATCTCCTTCCGGAACTCTGAGATTGCTTGTCTTAGCTCACTTTGAAACGTTGTCTTAATATCTTGAACTAATGAGCTGATCAGGAGTCTCATAGCCAGGGGAACTTCATCCTCTCCCATCATGTCTGAGCGCGGCGAACGGACTGGCTGCTGTTAAGTTGCGGCAGACGCTTGTGGTTTAGTATGCTTTTTACTTCTATCGAAGAAGTTAGAGGTGTCTAACGTAGAGGTTTGCTTTGTTCTAGTAGTCATAACAGGACTGCTTTGTTTCTATAATATGACAATATTGCAGCTGTGAAGGGTTGGTTTCCCTGCGCGGGACATTTAGAACATTTTAGTCTAGGAGAAAATCAGTCGTGAGTAACCGTTTAAGAAATGCCGGCAGGTATCCAAGAAGAGCCAAGCGAACCTGCTGGTTAAAGGTGTAGAGCCCCGTGAGGATAACTAGAGTATAGGTTTTAGTATTCAGAATAGTCACTAGGTGGCAGCAGAGCTGTGCCTGATCAGAGCCTGCTCCTCTATACAGCAATGTAGATGATAAGCAAGTGAGAGCTCAAAAGTAATGGGCACTATACAATACTGCAGCTGCAGATCTCTGTGGGGTGAGGACTCACAACCGGGGGGCTCACTTAGATCTTAGATAGGGGACTGCGTCTCTCTCTGGTATATAACCCGGGTAAAAATGCCAGAATGAGAGGCTCCCCGTTACTGTCAGGAGAGCTGGCAGGGACCCCCGAACATATAAGGAGCCCACTGGTACCTTGGGAAGGATGGCAGGGCAGATGATGCCGGAAGAGGCGCTGATAATGGCGGCCATTACTTCCGGTCAATGGGCAAACACGAACCACCGCCGGGGCCACTCACTCTGATAGACTGCCAGTCGGTTTCTCCTCTTAAGGCAGTGCAGTCTGCAGGATCCCTCTCCACTTCAACGAAACTGACCCTGCCACGATCTCTGCACAACCGCCCTATCTCCGTGACAGGGGAGGAACGTTCCTTCAACAGGGCTTCTCCGCATCCACTGGTCGGCTGTGGTCACCGGAGCACTCGCAGGTAACAGTGTCTGCAGTTTACAGCTTACAGCGGGAGCATTTGGTAGCGTGATACACGCAAGGCCTGGGAGTTCCGTTTCTGCTAGCAGGGGGCCAAGATATGTTGAGCTGTGGTCTCCAAGAGGTTGCCAGAGAGAGGGGTCTGTTCCGAGCCCAGCCGGGTTTCAGTGGTCTCCCCGGATGCCCTGAAGTTTCAGCCACCGTTGGCAGGGGATGGCCAAAGTTAAAGAGCCGACAAAATGGTTGTAAAGGGGTAATAATTGCAGAGCTCTGCACAGACATGACTCAGCGGAATGGCATCCAAGCTCCGCCCCGTCAAGCAGTTTTTTTGATTGAAAAAGTAGCTTTATTTCTATAAAGTACAAAAAACACATATGATACTCTTAGAGACCACATTCTCCCAGACGTGTCTGGCTGTAGCAACAGGGTACCCTGGAACAGACTCCATAACATTTTTCGCTCTGATGAGGTTGTGGATAGTTTTTGGATTCCACAAGTCTGGTTTCAGTCTCTCCAAATGGTGCTCTCTCACAAGTTGTGCAACATCCAGGTAAAACCAAGGTTTAGTCCAGTTGTAAGGGAAGGAGCTGTCCCAACCAAGGGTCCTCCAAAGAGGAAGAAAAAAGCGAGACATGGACTTCCCAGCAGAGCAAATGTTCTTTTCAAGGTGTCCTGTGGATGCAGTTACAAATAATGAAGGCCAGCAGCATGGTGGGAATGTCTGATATCCCTTTCCCACCTTTGAGGGGATCCTTGTACACAACTGACCGCTTCACTCTGTCCATTTTGGAGCCCTAGATGAAGTGGAAGACTGTCCCCGTGATGGTCTTACAGATGGCAACAAGAGGTGGCCAAGCTTGGGCCGTGTACTGCAGAACGGGAAGGATCTCGTTGCGCAGCACCAGTGCTTTTCCTTCGATGGTAAGGTCCCTGAGGCTCCACAGTCCAATCTTTTGTCTGACTGTCGCCAGTCTCTCTTCCAAACACTTCAGGGCTGCCTCCTCTTCACCAAACCAAACTCCAAGGATTTTGATGAAGTCCGGCTTGATTGTAAAGGGGAATGCAGCGGGGCATGACAGGTGCCACTGTCCAAACAGCATTGCCTCTGACTTCCCGCAGTTGATCTTTGCCCCTGAAGCTCTGCCAAAGCTCTCGCAGGTCTGGATGAGTACTGACACCGAACGCTGATCAGCGCAGAAGACAGTGACGTCGTCCATGTACAGCGAACACTTGGCCTCTAAACGGTCTGGACCCAGTGCGGTGATGCCTCTTATCTCTGGATTCCGCCTGATGCACATCACGAAGAGCTCCATGCAACAGACAAAAAGAAGAGGTGAAAGACGACAGCCTTGTCCGATCCCAGACATAACAGAAAAGGGGTCAGTCTTCCAGTCGTTAACCAACACTGTAAATATCAAGGTACATCAGGTTAACATAAGAACAAAACATATCACCCAATCCAAACCTGTACAAAAGCTTATGCATAAAATCACGATCAAAGGCCTTCTCCTGATCAAGACTGACCAGGGCCACGTGTGCATGGCG
This sequence comes from Mixophyes fleayi, assembly GCF_038048845.1. NCBI lineage: Eukaryota > Metazoa > Chordata > Amphibia > Anura > Limnodynastidae > Mixophyes > Mixophyes fleayi. Next base: position 199,662,965 of record NC_134402.1, read on the forward strand.
GTCTTTGATGTAGTGGACCGTGTCCCTCAGCAGCGCAAGACTGTCTGCAATCCTACGACCAGGAATGCCACAAGTCTGGTCAGGATGAACAAACTGCCCAATGACAAACTTTAGCCTGTTGGCTAGTACCTTGCCCAGGATCTTGTAGTCCACGTTCAGGAGAGAGATGGGCCTCCAAGTTTTAAGATCGCACCTCTCCACCTTGCACTTGTACAGAATCGTGATCAATCCCTCTCTTAGAGTCGGAGGCATTCTGCCCTCCACCACCATCTCCTCGTAAAGTTCTAGCAGGTCTGGGCCAATGAGGTCCCACAGCGCTACATAGAGCTCCGCTGGGAGACCATCACTGCCCGGGGTCCTACCCGCCCTATAGGATTTAGTGGCAGAGTGCAGTTCCCCCAACGTGAGTGGGGTGTCCATGACTGCTCTACCTGTAGGATCAATAGGGTTAGTGATACCTGACAGGAACAATTCAGACGCATCTGTATCTGTAGTCTTAGAGGAGTAGAGGTGGCTGTAGTAGTCTGTGACAACTCCCATGACGCCCTCTTTCCCCTTCCTGGGGGTGCCAATCTCGTCTCGCAGCTCAGTCAGGGGAGTGTGGCCGGAGTGAAGTTTTCTGAAAAAGAAAGAGTTACATTTCTCACCCTTCTTCAGATTCTCTACCTTGGAACGGAAGATGATGCGCCTGGATTCCTCCTCGAAGTGTCTTTTCAGGCCCCCCTTGGCCTCCGTCAGATCATCCTTCACGTCCCAGCCACAAAGTTGGAGATCTAGCAGGGACTGCAGCTGACGCTGAAGCCTCCTGAAGTTTCTCTTCCTCTCACATGCCTGTTGTCTTCCCTTAGCCTGAAAGAAACTGCCAAACTTGCACTTGACATGCTCCCACCAGTTAGACATACAATCAAAATACATTTTGTCATTTTTCCAAGTCACATACGCATCCCTCAGCTCCTCCAACACCTCTTCCCTTTCCAGCAGAGCACAGTTCAGTTTCCAGGAGCCTGGGTCGGGAGGAAAACTGTAGCCCAGAACCCCCTCGAATAGAATGGCCCTGTGGTCAGAAAAGAAGCAGGGAACCATGACACGCCTGTTCTGTCTTACCGCTCTCGAGGTAAACACAAAGTCAATCCGGAAACGCACTGAGCCATCAGGGCGGCTCCAAGTATAGTTTACAGAGCTGACCCCCATGGATCCCACTGCATCCCGCAAGGATGCTTTGGCTACCATCTCCTGCAGCAACCTAGAAGAAACATCAAGTTTAGCATTGCTGTTAGAACTTCGTCCGCCTTCCTCTATAGGGCAGTTAAAATCCCAGGCCATCACTATCGCCCTGGTGGTTGCGAGCTAGGCCCACAGGGTCTGGAAAAGCTCCAAACGCTCATTCTTACCATGGGATGACACACAAATAAGCCTGATAGGCTCACCCGCCCAAAAGCCATCTACGATAAGCAATCTGCTGCAGACAAACTCCTGAACGGAATCTAGTGTGAAGAGGCTTCCCCTGATAAGGATGATGAACCCTGCAGACTTACAGTCACTCCCCCCAGACCAATAGGAGGACCCGTGAGAACACTCCCTACCCAGGTGCCTATAGGAGCTAGAGAAAGGCAAAGAACATTCCTGCAACATGTAAACATCACATTTCTGACTGTCTAGAAAGGTAAACACACACTGACGTCTAATCTTATCCTTCACACTTGTCACATTAATGGTAAAAATAGAAAAATTAGCCATTAGTTGGGAGAAAAAAGAAAGTTAGCACAGTCAATACATTAGTTACCCTCCTTGTCTGGTGGGACTTGGTCCGTTCTGCCCATGTCCCCATGGTGGGGTGGGAGCATACCTCTCTCTTCCAGATGGTCGAATAGGCAGATGTCGGGCAGCTCCAGGAATTCCTCCACCTCCAACTCCTCCTCCGTTTCGGAATCCCGAGCTGCCAGCAGATCCTCTACCATCTCCTCAAGGGCCTCATCCTGCAGCTCGACCGCCTGCTTCTTGGAAGTGTCAGAGCCGCCGGCTGGGCTGTCTAGCTATTTTCTCTTCCTCCTTAGTTTGTTCTCCCTACCTGCAGAGGAGACAAGAGGGGGAAAATCTTCCAGGGAAAGGGAGAGAGCTGCAGTAGCGGTGGAGGGGGTTATTGCTACTGCAGGGGAGAGAGGGGGGCAGGTTGCGACGGGGAGGGGTGAAGGTGGGAAGAGGACGGGAGCGGGTAGAGGAGGGTGGGGGAGTTGTGACAGCAGGACGGGAGGGAGGTACTGTCACAACAGGAGCAGGGGGGAGGAGTGGGGAGGGAGGTTGGAAGGGGGAGAGGAGGGGTGGAAGACATCTTACCAACTTGTGCCTGCGGTAGGGGCTTCTGTTGCTTCCTCTGGGCTGGCTTGGGCTGCAGGGCAGGAGCAGGTCCACTTTCGAGAAGTCCTTTCCAGCTGCTGCAGCGTAGGTTCTAGCCCTCTGGATGCAGTCCCTTTAGATGTGGCTGGCCAGGCCGCAGTGGTTGCATGATGTCTTTCGTGGACAGTCCTTGGTCTCGTGCCCTACCACTCTGCAGTTCCTGCAGGCTGAAACTTTGAAGCTTCTCGCCATGTGGTCAGCTTCCCCACACTTCCTGCAGTTTCTTGACTGATCAGCATAGTGGGGAAGGCCGGCAGAGCCGCCCAGGGCAAAACATGCTGGCAGGTGCTGGAGACCGTTGGTTGCAGAGTCGTTCTTCCTCAGCCTGATGATGATGGACCACTTGCCTATCCAGAAGCCATTTGCATCCAGGATCATGGAGGGGTCCTTGACCCCAGAGGAAAAGCGACTCAGAAAGGTAGCGATGTCCTTACCAGGGGTGTGAGGATTCCTCATGGAGACCGTCACTCTTCTCTCCTCTCTCTGGATGGGGCAGTTCCCCACAAAGCGGGAAAAGGGAGATTCCAGTCTCGCTGTCTTCACTGCCTCCCAGTATCTCCTGCAGATAGCTATGGAGGCGAAGAGGATGTAGAAGATCCCCTTCAGGTAGTTCTGCATGCTGAAGGTTTCAGCCTTGGAGAAGCCCTGTTCAATAATCATCTTCTTCCCGAAAGTCTCAGCCATCATGTCTGGGACCCTTCTGTCCACTTCCTTCAGCTTCAGGATGATGGTCTGCCTCATCCAGGGTTCCAGAGTGGGGGTTTTCTGGGGGGCATCCTGGCTGGACTCCCCTTGTCCAGCAGCAGCAGGAGTGGTTTAGGCAGAGGTTTCAGCCACGGGGAGAGGCTTCGGTGTGGTGGTCTTTCCTCCCTTCTTCGCAGGGTCAGCAGCAGGGGTGGAGGCAGGAGCTGCAGCAGCTGAAGCCATCTTCCTGGCGCTTCTTCCTGGGGAGGTGAGGCTTGGAAGGCTGGTCTGGAGTGCGATCTTTTTCAAGGGGGGCGGAGCTATGCAAATTTTGTCCCAGCAGTCAGGATCCTACAGAGCTTCTTCACCGGAGTCGATCTTGCTCGCAGTCGTCTTCTTGCTCCTGGCCGGCTAAGATCGGGTGCAGTCCGCCTTAACAATTCCTCACCAGTGTTAGATTGTGCTATGGATGAGCCCCAATCAGGTTTCAGACCACTGGGTTTTGGGCAGTAAAGTCTACATCTGTTTGAACCCTCACCAGTGTTAGATTGCGCTATGGAAGAGCCACAATCAGCATTACAACCACTGGGTGTTAGGCCAGATAAGAGCAGATACTACACTTGATCTTAGCCAAAAGGCAGAGAAGCGAGAATTTAATGATTTCAAGCAGTGTCCAAGGTGAACAAATGGTACTAGTCCTTCTGGTAAAAACAATGTTGTATTCCGTTTCACACGCACTAATATTTATAGCACTTCCTGTGATGAAAAAGGTGTGGTCAAGAAGATGAGAGACCTGAAGGAATATTTTAAAGAATTGATAGGGAACATCAAAAATGTGGAAGTGTTTCAAATAATGAGAAAGTAATTTTAGCATGCAGTAGCCAGATTAAACGTTAAATATGTTAGTGGATTAAGAAATTCTGCTATTTATTTTTTTCTACATTCATTGTACTGGATGCTTTTTAAAAATAAATGCTATTGATAACAACTTTGTGGTTTATTAGGTGCAGTAGCAAGAAAGATAGACTTCAAATACGGACAAAACCAATTAACATGTTCAATACACATCTATGGTCTTTGGGACAGACACAAGGTGGATGTAGGTGTAAAATTATGCAAGGTGACATGTGCAATAAACATCTATTGTCTTTGGGAGAGACACAGGTTGGATGCAGATGTACAATTATGCAAGCTGACATATACAATCAGTGGAGCACGCAGGGGGAGTTTCTGGTTCTCCGGAAACCCCTCCCCTCCGCGAACCAACGGTACTGTACAGCAGCCACGGCGCTGTCAAAGAGGCGTCCGCGGCAGTGCTGTATTGTAGTATAATACAGCACTGCCGCGGATGCTGCTTGACTGCGCCGCGGCTGCTGTGGAATTCAGACTCACCGAAATATTATTATTTTTTCCGGGGGGGGCGGAAACCCCCCCTTCTAAATCCTGCGTTTGCCCCTGACAATATACATCCAAATTTACCCGCTTCCTCCAAAAATGCTCCCGTTCCGCCGAACGTCACTGGAGAAAATCCCGCTCCCTGGCTGACTTCCTCCACTTTAAATTCATCCTTTCATCCTACAGCTCTGCCCTCTCACTCGCTAAACAATCTTTCTTTAAATCCCTCATCTCTTCCCAGTCCTCTAACCCCCGCCGCCTCTTTGCCACCTTCAGGACTCTCTTGGCCCCCTCCCCTCCCCCCACCCCCTCCTCCCTGACTGCCTCTGATTTCGCCTCCTTCTTCTCCTCTAAAATCGAGGCCATCCGACTTGAAATCACCTCCTCCACTCTCTCTTCCACCCCTCCCACTCTTCTGTCCTCCCCCCCAACCACCTTCCCCTCCACTCCTTCCGTCCCACCACCGGCGATGAAGTCCACTCTCTCAGTTTATCCTCCCCCCCCACTACCTGCCCCATGGATCCCATCCCCTCCCACCTTCTTCGCTCCCTTTCCCCCACCACCTGCTCCCACCTCGCTCACCTCTTTAATCTCTCCCTCTCCACTGGCATCTTCCCCTCCTCCTTCAAACATGCTCTCGTATCCCCCATTCTTAAGAAACCTAATCTTGACCCCACTACTCTCTCGAACTATCGCCCCATATCTCTTCTCCCTTTTGCCTCCAAAATTCTCGAGAGGCTCGTCTGCAGCCGTCTCACCTCCTACCTTTCTGAATACTCCCTCCTTGATCCTCTCCAGTCTGGTTTCCGCCCCCTCCACTCCACTGAAACTGCCCTGGCTAAAGTCACCAATGACCTCCTCTCTGCAAAAGCCAAGGACCACTTCTCCCTTCTCATCCTCCTTGACCTCTCTGCAGCCTTTGACACCGTTGACCACCCCCTCCTCCTTCACACCCTCCAGTCTTTTGGCCTCTCCGGCCCAGTCCTGTCCTGGTTTACCTCTTACCTTACTCACCGTTCCTTCTCTGTCACCACCTCTGGGTCTCTCTCCCCCCCATCCACCCTTCCAGTCGGGGTCCCTCAGGGCTCTGTTCTGGGACCCTTACTCTTCTCTCTATACACCTCCTCCCTGGGTGAACTCATCAGCTCCTTCGGCTTCAGCTACCACCTTTACGCTGACGACACTCAACTATACCTCTCCTCTCCTGATCTCTCTCCCTCCCTCCTCTCTAGGGTGTCCGCCTGCCTCTCTGCCATCTCCTCCTGGATGTCCTCTCGATTCCTCAAACTTAACCTTGCCAAAACTGAGCTCATAGTTTTTCCTCCCTCTCATACCCCATCCCCTTCTGACCTCTCCATCACTGTCGATAACACCTCTATCTCCCCTGTCCCCCAACTTCGCTGCCTTGGTGTCATCCTCGACTCCTCTCTCTCCTTTGGCCCCCAAATCCTCTCTCTTGCTAAATCCTGCCGCTTCCAGCTGCGCAACATCGCTCGCATCCGGCCCTTCCTCTCCCAAGATGCCACCAAATGCCTTATCCACTCTCTGATCATCTCCCGCCTGGACTACTGCAACCTCCTCCTCACTGGCCTCCCCCACTCTCATCTCGATCCCCTTCGATCCGTCCTTAACGCTGCAGCTAGGCTTATTTTCCTCTCTCGCCGCTCCTCTTTTGTCTCCCCCCTCTACCTAGCCCTTCACTGGCTCCCATTCCCCTTCAGAATCCTCTTTAAGCTCCTCACACTCACCTACAAGGCCCTCGCCAACTCCACTGCGCCCTACATCTCCACCCTCCTCTCTATTCATGCTCCATCCCGCCCTCTCCGTTCTGCCTCTGACCGTCGCCTCTCTTCCCCCCTTATAACCTCCTCCCACGCGCGTATCCAAAACTTCGCCCGCGCTGCCCCCCTCCACTGGAACAAGCTCCCTCCCTCCATCAGAACTTCCCCTAATCTGTCCAGCTTCAAACGGGCCCTAAAAACCCACCTTTTTCTTAAAGCCTTTCTGTCTCCCACTTAACTTCCTACCTTATCTTCTGCCTCTGTCCCCCTACTCTCCCTCTCTCCCCTGCGTCTCTCTGTCTGTCCACCCCTCCCCTTAGATTGTACGCTCCTCTGAGCAGGGCCATCTCTCCTCCTGTTTCCACCACTTCTAACTCTGCTCTCCAGCTACTTAGCCCTCCTCCTCGAGGGTCCTCCACCCCACGTCCACTCTCCCTCCTCCCCCCTGGGGGTCTCCCTGTCTTCCGCGCCCTCCTTCTTGGGCCCTGTCGTTTGCGGATCCTCCCTCCCCCTTCCCCGCCCTCTCTAGCTGTGCATTGAGCGTACTGAGTTGCTGTGTTTACTGTACTGTGCTGTCTCCCATTGTATTGTGATTTTGTTTGTCTCTGTACGGCGCTGCGGATGCCTTGTGGCGCCTTATAAATAAATATTAATAATAATAATAATAATAATCTATATAAATTGCTACCTATTCAGCCATTACTTTAAGAATGTTCTATACCTATAGAAGTTTTAATAAATAATATGTACAATCATTACACATAAATATAAGACTATTATGCTATTGTATTTTAAAAATAATACATATAATATGAAATCAAATACATGGATACATGTCACATCAGGAAATAAATGATACTTTAATGAGAATATGTATTTTCACATGTGGTAAAAAATACATTTGTATACACTTGCGTACAGAAACACATAAATGTCAAATGAAGCATGTAAAACAGGTTTACATTGCTACTCCATTAAAATCGCATTATTCCAATTTGTCTGATATTCTGACACCATACCATTTGGGAGAGGTAGAGACAACATCATAAATTTAAATATACACCCCCAGAAAGGAGTCGCTGTTTCAGGAACTATCGGCAGTTGGTCGAGCAATTGATCATGTGTTTCAGTATTCCTCAAGACTTTTTCAGAAGTGTTGAATCTTTCCGGCGGTCACATAGGTTACATGGGTGGGTTCTGTGTCATACAATAGACAGTCTTTCAGAACTTAGCTGCTTGGCTTTTCACTTCTTCGCTGATGACCTATCTACTGTTCTTCTCAGGGACTTGGCATCATGACATCTCCTCTCCACAAATCTGCCTCCCCCTACTAACCTGCAACCTGTTCACTCCTACTTCCTTTGCTCTCTCCCTCCTAACTTTAGCTGTCATTTTCAACCTCTTCATCTGAAATCTATCCTTTTTCCTCTTCAATCCACATAAACAACTTACTACTAGCGAAGTCTAATGCCACTCCCCGTCCTCATACTCCTTGACCTTTCCACCGCCACTCTCTCCTACTGAGCAGTCTCCTATACCTTGGCATTTGGGACACTGCCTTTTCCTGGTTCATTTAATACATCTCTGGTCTCTCTTTCCTGGTCTCCACTTCTTTCTCTTACATTTCTCCCTTCCTACTCTTGATTGGAGTCCCTCAATTAAAGAGGAGCTAGTCAGTGAGAAAGTTTATGCCGCAATGTGTTCAGTGGTAGAAATGAGCTGGATGATGTCCAGGGATGAAAGAGGGATTAAAGGCGTCATACACCAATCATTGGAGGCTAGCTGGTAAGAGTATACTGTGTGATTCCAGGAGATGGGCGAGAATGTGAGTTGGGGGAGTTGTGATTGGGGGGGTCGATGTTGAGGTTTTAGCCAGAGTAACGAGGCGGGTGATATAGTGACAGTAAAAGCAGCTTTGCTATCGACCCAGACTCGTTTACCTGGAGGGGAGTGAAGGAGTACGCATTGAGTGAGGTGAGTGGCGCAACAATATTTGAGGAAATTAGGGACTCAGAGCCCACCTTCCTTGGTTGGTTTATGAAATATCTGCATACGGATCCTAGGTATCCTAGCAAACCAAACAAATTTGGTGGCCATTTGTTGTAGGAACTTTAAGGGGCAAAGCTTGAAAAAGATATAAAAGGTGGGGATGGATATTCATTTTAAGAGAGTTTATCCTGCCCGTCCAGGAGATTATGAGTTTATCCCATTTTAATAGATCTGCAGTTCATTATAAGAGCGGGTCAGGTAAACCCCTAGATAATTTAGTTTATGTGACTGCCATCTGAAGTCAAAGCTAGATTTAACGGATGACAAAGGGCGGGGGGAACATTTAGGTCAAGGATTTCTGATCCGGAGGCATTGATTTTGTAGTTAGAGTTCCAAATATATACAATATATATATATATATATATATATATATATATATATATATATATATATATATATATAGATACACATATATATATATATATATATATATATATATTTTAAGGAGATTTGGCAGCAATATGTGGGGGTTTGTGATTGAAAGTAGAATGTCATCCGTGTAGAGGGATAATTTCTGTTCTGAGGGGTCCACGTGGACTCCTGAGATATCAGGATTAGTGCAGATTTTACAGGCTAGTGATACAGATATTGGGCACCCCTGGCAAGTGCCATTATGTATCACAAAGGGAAAAGATGGAAGCAGTAGGGTTAAAGTAAAGGGAGGCAATGCCTCCTAAGAAGGACCCTCCCATACCCATGGCTGCGAGAGTCTGTTGCATATAGGGCCATCCCACCCTGTCAAAGGCCTTTTCCACATCAAGTGCTATAAACAAGGTGGGAGTGTGATTTAGGTTGTAGACATAGGTCAAGTCAATGGCTCATCTGGTGTTATCAGAGGCCTGGCAGCCAGGGGTAAAGCCAACCTGGTCGGGATGAACCAGTGAGGTGATGATTGCATTTAGGCGAATGGCAAAGAGTTACGCAATTAGTTTGAGACCGACATTTAAAAGGGAAATGGGCTTGTAATTGCCACAGCACTGAGGGTCTTGACCAGATTTCGGTATGACTTCAGTGGTGGCCAGATGAAATTGTGCATGGGCATGAGGGGGTTTATGAAAGTTTTGTAATATATGGCTGTAGGGCCATCAGGTCCGGGGGGCCAATGAATTTTTAAGTTACTTGACTGTCAGAGCGATTTCTTCAGTGGTGATGGGATTATTGAGATAGTCGGATCATGCTGGGGAGAGTGTGGCAGGGCGATAGAGAACAATAAGTCTTTGATTTTGGATTGTAGAGAGGCGGGATCTGAGATTTGGGATGGGAGATTATATAGAGTAGAGTAATAGTCTCTAAAAATGTCCGCTATACGTTTAGGGTCATAGGTGAGGTTGCCTGAGGGCGTTTTGATGGAAGAGATATGGTTTAGAGTGTGTTTATCTAATAATTTCTGCACCAGCAGTCTGCCTGCTCAATATCCACTCTCGTAGAACTTCTGATGAAGCCAGCACAGGGTTTAACAGCTTTTTGGAGAGGAGTTCTTGTAGTTGGCCACATAGTCACGTATACGTATCAGTTTGAGATGAGTTTTTCCATTTTGGGAAATACTGATGTAATGCTGTGAGAGATGCAATTTGCGTTTCGGGGTCTAGTGTGGAATTGAAATCACAGCCTATGATTACTTGGCAATGGCCAGGGAGGAGAGATGCTCGAATAAAGCTGAGAAGAAGGTACCCTGTCCCACATTGGGAGCATACAGCGGAAACTAAAGTCAATTTGGCAAGGCCGAGAGAACCTACAAGAATTAAATATCTGCCTAGTGGATCTGCGAAAAAAGATTCCAGTGAGAAAGAGGTGTTGCGATGGTAGTGCCTCTTTGTCTACTGTTAGTGGATGCGTAATAATTATGTTTTACATATCAGTTGTGGATGAGGAGTCTTGAAGTGTATTTCCTGTAGGAAGACAAGGTCTGTCTTAAAGCATTTAAAATGTTGTAATGCCACTGTAGATTTAGTAGGGGAGTTAAATCCATTAGCACTGAGAGAGAGAATTTAAAGAGTCATGGAGGGTCTGAGTGCTTGGAATGAATAAGTAAGCTAGTGAATGGATGGGCTCAAACAATAGGTACAATATAGGTAATGGAAAAGAGGGGCGAGGCATGGACTGCCCAAATCAGACGGAACAAATAAGTGATAGGAAGTCGTGGGAGCGGGATAGTGATAAAGGAGGCGATGAAAGTGCATAACACAAGATAAATATACTCAATATGCATATAAATAAACAAGCCACCATCTATAAGAGAAAAAACGGTAATAAATATAGGTGCACCTATCAAAAATTCTGTCAGTTAGAATTTTTTCCTCCAAAGATTCTGATGGCACAGACTGTGTCTGGTTCAGATGTTCCTTACCAAAAAAAGGGAATACAGTCAGAGCTCATATCATTATATACTTATAATATCGTGAAAGAATTCCAACCCAGTGGGGTAAATAGCTTGTAAAAATTTAAGCAATCCAAAAATAGTGGACTTTAGACAGTCCACAAATCATGGTATAACAATCGCTTTAGATCCCCAAACACCAAGGCTAAACAGTCACTCGCCTGTCACTCGTTTTTAACATCCACATTGCAGTACCAGTTTTTTTGATGACCTGAGGATCTACTGCATTTTGGTTGGTATATATATTCTATTATTACAGGGACGCAGACCCCGTTCAATAGTCCCTTTGTTCATTCCCATAATCATACGCCAAAAGATATTTTGTTGTTTTTTGATTAGAAATAATAGGTGTCATAAGAAAAAAAAAAAAAAAAAAACACCCACAACAATATATATTAACCGAGCATCCGAACAGAACCAACAAAGTAGATGAGAAAATAAAGATAAACAATAAGACACATCATTAACCGATAAAAGAAGTATAGGAGTGGGCAGCGCCGCACCCGGGGACACCAGTGGGAGACAACTTGGGAGCTAAATGTGTGACCACGATGTATTAACCAAGCGTGGCCGCAAAGTGTTCCCCGAGACAACAACCCCCTCAGGGAGGGAATAACAGGAATTCAAAAGACAACAGTTATACTTCATGAGAGAACTGCAATTAAACTCAGAAAGCAATCTGACATTATTAATAAACGGATGAGAGCAAGAGAAATATCTAAAAAACTAAAAAAGACAGAGCCTGGGTACAAGGCGTTCCCCATGACGGCGACAACCCCAAACCAGACACTCATTAAATAAATCCGTCAGAGTACTGTAACATGAAGATAATGTTAAAGAAATTACATTAAAGCATATGTAACAGATGTGCAACACTAGGGGGTAAATGTATCAAGCTGAGAGTTTTCCAGAGAGTTTGAAAAGTGGAGATGTTGCCTATAGCAACCAATCAGATTCTAGCTATCATTTTGTAGAATGTACTAATTAAATGATAGTTAGAATCTGATTGGTTTTTCCAACTTGCCGGAAAACTCTCAGCTTGATACCCATAGGAGTAGAAAAAGTCCAAGTTGCACTATTTATGTCTTAGACCAGTCAGCTTGCAGAGGTCATTTGCGAGTCACTGCTGATGTGGACACGGATGAGCCGGTAAGTCAGGAAATTTCAAAGTTTGTAACAGGTCCTAGCCTTGTTTAGGAGTCTTGATTGAATGTGTGTGATTGTTGTATGAAAAGGTAAATCCAAGCATATTACCTTCCCGTTCTAATACCACATGTGTCTGTCCCTACATCTCTCTCACAGTAGACAATACCACTTTCTCTCCTGTTCCCTATGCCTGCTGTCTTAACGTCAGGTTCTCGCTTCACATTCAATACTTCTCCGAGTCCTTTCACCTCTGCAATCTTACTAAAAATCTGGTCCACTTATTCTTTATCTCCCTACTAGACTACTGCAATATTTTCCTCATTTGCCTTCCCCTTACCTGTCTCTCTCGTCTTCAATCTATCATGAATGCTGTGACCAGACTAATCTTCCTGTTTCTTATCCCTTAGCAAATACCTTCACTGGCTCCCCATTGCCTCCAGAATCCAATTCAAGCAGCTCATAATTACTTTCAAAGCCCTCTGCAATGCTTTCCCACATTATATCTCTGACCACATCAGATATACCCCTACTTTAGCAATCTGCTCCACCACAGACCTTTGCTTCTCCTCCCTGCTTCAAACCTCCTCACATTCCTGGCTCCAAAATTTCTCCTGCGCAGCACCTCACCTTGCCTTACCAGGCTATCCTGTAACCTTAATTCATTCAAACATTCTTTGATACCCTTTTCATTCCTAGACCCTCCATCCAAACTTTCATTCTCTCCCTTTTCTTCCTTCATCCTCCACCCTCCATGTCTACTTATGCCCATTGTTAGGAATCTTACCTGCTGCCGATCCGCCAATGCGCTGTACTTCCGGGTAGTCCCATCACCTAGGGGCAGGGAATTCAAATTTCTATTTCTGGTCACTCTGACACACTATCTGTGTCAGAGCAATGTGTTTCCTCCGCGTCTGGCTTCCTCTCCTCGTTCCTGCTCCCTCCCTGTGCTTCCTTGTGTCCTTTTGCTGATTCTTGTGTACCGACCCATCTATTGTCCTCTGGCTAATCTCTGTTACATCCCTGGCACTGTTGACCCGGCTGATTCCTGTGTACCGACCCGGCTATACCTACGGACTCTCCTTCTTACTCCTCCAGCACTGCGGATCTGGAATCTCGCAATATTCTCTAGGATATCACGGTTAGTGCAGTTACTTTCTGCTAATGTACCCTGCTTGCTCTGCCCTATCCTGCCTGTCCATCCCATAGAACTATATCCTTACATCAGTAGGCTAACCTGGGGCCGCGACCTGTGGTTCTCCGGCAGCTAAAACCATCCTGCATTGCGGCGGTTCTTGGAGAAGACCGGGAGGGCCGTTAGACTCCGCGCCCTGGGAAGGTCGGCGCTAATACTGACTAAGGTATTTCCAGTAGACGTAACCGTTTGTTCTGACCCCCCTATCTATCTGATGGAGGGATCCGGTAATCCCTCTGCTAGGGACTTGCTGGAGCATCTTGCTGTTCCGGTGGAAGAGCAAGAGAAGAACCAGACGAAGTTCCTGCAGTTTCTTCAGAGTATGTCTGCACGTTTGGATACACTTCAAAATACTCTTTCGGCTCAGGCGGCTGCACCTGCTCCTCCACCTTCACCTCCTCAACCTATTCCCTCCCAGGGTAGTTCTGGCGCCCTTGTTCCGACAGCATCTCAGCTTCGCATCCCTAATCCTCCCAAATTTGATGGGGATCCTAAGGCCTGCCGTGGATTTTTCAATCAGTGTGCCATCCAGTTCGAACTTCAGCCTGGGAACTTCCCTACGGAGAAGACTAAAGTTGCGTACATCATTTCCCTGTTGTCCGGTCAAACCCTCGCCTGGGCAACTCGTCTATGGGAGCGTAATTACATTACATAACTGTGCCACCTTTTTGGAGACCTTCAGACGTATTTTTTATGAACAGGACGTGTTTCCAGCGCTGCTTCTGGCATTCTCCGCCTTCGCCAGGGCTCCCTTACCTTAGGCCAGTACGCTTTCCAATTTCGTACCTTGGCGGCTGAGCTTCGCTGGAATAGCAAGGCCCTTGTGGCTACCTTTTGGCAAGCATTGTCTGAGCGCATCAAAGACCAGTTAGCAGGTCGTGAGCTCCCAACTTCTTTGGACGCATTAGTTTCTCTGTGCAACCAGATTGACATTCGTTTTCGTGAACGCTCCCAGGAGGAGAGTTTCCGCCGCCCTGGTTTTTGTTCGGCTCCTCGTTTTCAGAGCTCAGTGGTACCGGTGGAAGAACCTATGCAAATAGGTAGAGCACGCCTCTCTCAGGAGGAGAGGGAGAGGCGATTTAAGAATCGTCTGTGCCTATATTGCGGGGAGCCTGGACACCTGTTGAATAATTGTATTAAACGACCGGGAAACGACCAAGCCTAACCGACAATGGAGAGGCCAAGTTAGGTGTTTTCATTTCTTCTGCAGTTGACTCCAGCTTTTCTGTCCAGGCTCTTCTATTATTAGCTGACAAACAGCTTTCCCTTCCTGCACTCATTGATTCTGGGGCAGCAGGGAACTTCATAAGCGCAGATGCCATTGGAAAGTTATCTTTCCTACTCTACCCTTGGACCCTCCGATCACCATCATGGCTATTGATGGAAGCCAATTACAGGAGGATCCATTAAGAAGCATACAGTCAAACTATCCCTTCGCATTGGAGCTTTGCATACTGAGACTATTTCCTTGCTAGTCATTCCAGAGGCTATTAATCCTCTGGTACTCGGTCTTCCCTGGCTCAGACTCAATCCCCCACCTTGGATTGGCACAAGCCTGAAGTTCTTGCTGGGGCCCTGCTTGTCATTCTCAATATCTTCCCAAGATTAAGAAGTCCCTCGTAGGAAGCTCTCCTTCTTCCCAAATGCCCTCTGTTATCCTTTCTCACTATAGTTCTTTTTCGGATGTATTTTATGAGAAAGAGGCTTCCAAGTTACCTCCTCACAGACCTTGGGATTGCTTAATTGAGCTGCTGCCAGATAAATTGCCACCCAGAAGATGGTTCTATCCATTGTCTCTATCTGAGTTCAACTCCATGTCCTTTTATATTAAAGAAAACCTAAAACGGGGCTTTAGTCGTAAATCCTCCTCTCCTGCGGGGGCCGGCTTCTTCTTTGTTAAAAATTAAGGATGGTGGTCTACGTCCCTGTATAGATTACCGTGGGCTTAATGCCATTGCTGTGAAAAACAAATATCCTTTGCCTTTGATTTCGGAGCTCATTGATAGAATTGAGGGGGCCTCTATCTTTTCCAAACTAAACCTTAGGGGTGCCTACAATTTAATTTGCATCAAGCATCATTAGTCCCAAATGGAAAACAGCATTTAACATTCACAATGGACATTTGGAATACTTGGTTATGCCCTTTGGGCTCTGTAACCCCCGCAGTGTTCCAAAATTTCATCAACAAAATTTTCCAGGACTTCCATTATCGGTTTGTGGTGATTTACCTGGATGATATTTTGATATTTTCTCCTGACATCATTTTGCATCGTAATCATGTTTCTCTGGTGCTTGAACGTCTACGCCTACATCACCTATTCTGCAATTTGGACAAATGTGTCTTCGAGAAGGATCGTCTTCCCTTTCTTGGTCATGTGGTTTCTGGTTCTGGTTTGTGCATGGACCCCAAGAAATTAAAGGCGGTTTCTGAGTGGCCTCAGCCGATGGGAATCAAGGCAGTCAGCATTTCATCGGGTTCGCTAACTACCATCGACAGTTCATCAAAGGCTTCTCTTCCGTGATTGAACCTATTACTGCCTTAACCAAGAAGTCCGCCAATGCGAATCTCTGGCCACCTGAGGCTGTGAGGGCTTTTTCTTCCTTAAAAAAAGCCTTCACCTCTGCACATCAACCGAACCCTACCTTTCCTTTTTTCCTTGAGGTCGATGCATCCTCTGTTGAAGTTGGGGCTATCTTGTCACAGAAAGACTCGTCTGGGAAATTTTCTCTGTGTGGCTTCTTTTCCTGGAAATTATCTGCTGCAGAGAAGAATTATGGTATTGGGGACAGGGAACTCCTTGCCATCAAATTAGCCCTGAAAGAATATACACTCAGTGTTACAGAGAAAACAATGCAGATGACGTGGCTTGCTTCCATAGGTCCAGGCTTCAAGAGAGCCCAGTGTAAACAGGTCATAGGCTAGTTCAAACAACCCCCTCCAAGGGTAAGGGTCAACATTCCAGATGAATCTCCCACCCAGAAACCAGTTTAAGCTAGTCTATTCACAATACAAAGTCAGTAACATTTTAAACATTTATTCCCTAACATTGCTAAATAAAGTATGCAATGTGCAATCCCTTCGGTGAATGAACCGACTGCGGATGAATAGTGGATTAAAATGATACTAAACATGACATGTTTCCTGTAACCTGAACCTTAAGTATCACTAAAGTGTACATATAACCATATATATATATATATATATATATATATATATATATATATATATATATATATATATATATATATATATATATATATAACTAAATACCATCTGCATAAATCACTGGGGAATGGAACCATTATAATATGAAATATATAAATAACTAAATGTGAGAGTGCGAGTGTGTGCTTGCGTATTTTACCGTGTGATCGCGTCATGCCACGTGTTACGTGGCATACTGATTGCAATGGCACGGTAAAACAATATTAACCAAAATACTTCCGTTTATCCAATTATATGACTTTGATAGTATAATAAACTATCACCTTAAAGATTTTATATGCAGGATCTCAATACCAAGTTTCATTGTATGACCACGCTGTCTGTAGATCTAAACAGGTTACCATAAGAGAGAGTCTTAATCCTCAAAACAATTTTTTTTTTACCTTTACTATACAACGTATACCTCTGGAGCTTTGAGATAACCTTTTTGTATGCCCTTCAAGTAAACAACAAAACATGTAATACATTATTTAGAAGGGTACAGAATACGATAGAACATGTATCAGTAATATTGAATATTCTACTACAGTTCTTCATGTCTAACAGGTTCATCCGTCCAACACATGTCTTTAAGTTCAGACAATATCTAAATACTTCATGTTCACCAATAAGATCATCAACCGGAGTTAAAATTAGAGATGGTCACTGACCCCCGTGTTTTGGTTTTGGATTCGGTTTTGGATCTGGATTACCGTCGTGTTTTGGTTTTGGTTTTGCAAAACCGCCATAGCGTGTTTTGGTTTTGTTTGGTTTTGTTTTGCTATTTTGTTGGAAAATCAATGTTTTTGGGCCTAAACTAACCCAATTTAGTGCTCCCACTGTTTTAGAGATAAGTAATCTAATTGTAGAGGTAATAAATCATCCAAAAAACAGTTTAATTCTTTGTTGGTAGGCCTTCATTTATTATACACACAAAACAGATTGTCTTCCTCTCCATCTATGCATATTGGCAATGCAGCCATCGTCTTTGGATGTATATTACACCCTACACTTATAGTTAAATATGTAAAGAAATGGAAAAAGGCAGTTTGCTCTCTGTCTCTATAGGCCCCCCTCCACTTGTTTACAAAACCAAAAAATTCAGCCGTTATAGACTGTACAATATTAATTGACATGGAGAAAGCCAGTTTGTTTTCTGTCTCTCTAGGCTCCCCTCCACTTGTATAAAATACAAAAAAATTCAGCCACTATAGACTGTACAATATTAATTGACATGGAGAAAGCCAGTTTGTTTTCTGTCTCTCTAGGCTCCCCTCCACTTGTATAAAATACAAAAAAATTCAGCCACTATAGACTGTACAATATTAATTGACATGGAGAAAGCCAGTTTGTTTTCTGTCTCTCTAGGCTCCCCTCCACTTGTATAAAATACAAAAAAATTCAGCCACTATAGACTGTACAATATTAATTGAAATGGAGAAAGCCAATTTGGTTTCTGTCTCTCTAGGCTCCCCTCCACTTGTATAAAATAAAAAAAAATTCAGCTGTTATAGACTGTACAATATTAATTGAAATGGAGAAAGCCAGTTTGGTTTCTGTCTCTCTAGGCTGCCCTCCACTTGTATAAAATACAAAAAAATTCAGCCGTTATAGACTGTACAATATTAAGAGAAATGGACAAAGGCAGTTTGGGGTCACTCTGTCTATGACACCCTACCCTTAAGGAGAATTTGCCGAAACAGCAGCCTTTCAAGACGGTACGTGATAAGGAAATGCCACAAGTCCCTTTCCTCTTTGGGGGTAGATTGCACCCTACACTTACATAGAAAGTTTTAAAAAGATGTTGTCGTCATCATCTTCAGCTTCATCCTCACCCTCATCAGTGTGTATGTCATCATCACATACTATCAATTCATCGCCGCTTGAATCCGCCATTAGAGAACAGTCAGTGCTTGGATGTCTTGGATGGTGAAGGCCTTCCTCGTGGAAGATGTAGTTCATTTTAATGAATATCATTTTCTCCACATTTTTGGGAAGTAACCTTCAACGGCGATCACTGACGAAGTTCCCTGCTGTGCTGAACACTCGTTCAGAGTACACACTGGAGGGTGGGCAGCTTAACTATTGCAAAGCAAGTTTGTACATGGGTTTCCAAATGGCCTGCTTTTCTTCCCAGTAAGGAAAGGGACTGTCTGACATTTCCATATCTCTTGAAAGTAATCCTCCACCATCCTTTGCATGTTTATACTCGTATTGGATGGAGTTATGGGCAAAGTGACACATTTTTTAGAAAAATCCTTCAAACCAGCCCAGATGTTAAATTGTTCTGATCTGCCACCTGCGTCTTCCCTGCTTTTTTTTGGGAATTTTAATTTTTTACGAGCAGCAGCAGCTTGAGAAAGTGAAGGAGGACACGTTGTCAAGCAGAGGCCCAATTCAGCGGCCAACTTGCTGAGCAATAGCTCCTTGCAAAAGTTCACATCTCGCTCATTTACAAGTAAAGACTCAATATAGGTTTTAAACCTTGGATCAAGCACAGTGGCCAAAACGTACTGATCTGAGTTCAAGATCTTAATAACTCGAGGATCATTGTGAAGCGAATTAAGTACTTGATCGACAAGGCCAACATACTTTGCTGAATTGCTTGCTTCCAGCTCCTCCTTCATTTTCTCACGCTGCTTTTCCAATAGTCTAATTAAAGGAATGACTTGGCTAAAAACTAGCAGAGTCTACACTCACCTCACACGTCACAACTTCAAATGGTTTCAGCACCTTGCACAGGACTGAAAGGATTCCCCACTGTGCAAGAGTGAAATACATCCCCCCTCCTTTCCCAATGTCATGGCTTATGCAATACGCTTGGATGGCTTTGCACTGTTCCTCCATCCTCTGAAGCATGTACAGGGTGGAATTCCACCTAGTTACCACCTCTTGCTTAAGTTGGTGGCAGGGCAAGTTAAACTGCTCTTGGAGCTGCTGTAATCTCCTACATGCTGTGGCTGAATGCCTGAAATGGACTGAAATCTTACGGGCCACCGAAAGCATCTCCTGCACCTCACGGTTATTTCGTAGGAAGCTCTGCACCACCAAGTTGATGGTGTGAGCAAAACAGGGAATATGCTAGAAATCACCCAGCTGTAATGCTCGCACTATATTTTTGGCGTTATCAGAAATGACATACCCTGGGGAGAGTCCGAGTGGTATAAGCCATGTATCAATCACATATCTTAGTTTGCGTAACAAATTGTCAGCTGTATGCCTGTTACTTAAGCCAGTGATACAAAGAGTGGCCTGCCTGTGACAAATTTTACATAGTGGTGTACATGCTGCTGCTGTTCCTGCTGGTTAAGGTGAATGACCAACCCAGTGGGCTGTCACAGTCATATAGTCTTTGGTTTGGCCACTTCCACTTGTCCACATATCTGTGGTTAAGTGGACAGTGGGCAGAATGGCATTTTTCAGCCCAATCTCTACATTTTTACACACTTTTTGGTATAGTTGTGGAATTGCTTTACGGGAGAAATGGTGCCGCGATGGAATTCTGTAACGCGGACACAAAACCTCAATTAATTGTGAAAAACCAGCTGCGTTGTGGAGATTGAACGCAGATCTAACACTAATATTGCAGCCATGGCGTCTGTGATTCGCTTGGCGACTGGGTGACTGCTGTCATATTTGCTTCCCCTCACAAATGATTGTTTCACAGTTAATTGCTGAAATGTAGGACTGCTCTTTTTCTTGACCTGCCTCTGGGATTACGATTCACCCCCAGCAGCAGCAACAGCAGCAGCAGTGGGACTAATGCTTTCTTCAGAGGAATCAATAATAGTGCAGGAGTCATCCAGCCTTAAGTGGGATGCCCGGCTAACTCCGAGTGCTATTGAGGATATTGATGAGGATGGTGTGGTGGGTGTATTTTGTAGCCATCGGGATGTCGGTGAGCAGAGGGTCTTAGCTGATGATGGAGTGCTTGTATTTTTTTGGGAAGATCTTTCACCTTTTCCCAACACTTTGCCATGAACTCTCGTTAAATGGCGTAACATAGACAACGTTCCAAGATGGTTAAGGTCCCTCCCTCGACTGACTGTGGCTTGACATACACTACAAATAGCTATACAATTGTTGTCTGGATTTGGGTAGAAATAATTCTACACATAAGAAGTGGATTTTTTTGTTTTATGCCCAGGCATGACAATGGCCTTTTTCTTGTCATGTGCCCGAACCACTGCCACTGGTGCAGGAATTATTATTATTATTATTACTATTATTATTATTAATTTTTATTTATAGGGCGCCACAAAGTATCCGTAGCGCCGTACAGGGACAAACAATGGCACAGTACAAGGTGAAACAGCACAGTACAAGTAACAGTAAGCACTATAACTCTGGGGGCTCAGGCACAGCATGAAAGAGAGGGAGGGAGGGGAAAAGTAATTATAGGTAGGTAACTATGGCCCAAGAGGGTGGGCACAGATGACAGGTTGAGAGTCACTGAGGGGAGCGGAGAGAAGCGAGAGGAGACAGAGGGCAGAGGGACCGAGAGGCGGTGAGCAGAGTAGCTGGAGAGCACAGTTAAAAGTGATGGAAACAGGAGGTAGGAGAGCCCTGCTCAAAGGAGCGAACAATCTAAAGGGAGGGGAAGACAGACAGACACATGGATGAGACGTAGAGACGGGAGAAACGGAGACTAAGTCGAGGAAGGGGGAGAAGGGAAGAAGGGATGAGAAAGAGAGGTAGCCGACTGGTGGGAGTTTAGGCATGAGACTGGAAGGCTTTAAGGAAAAGGTGGGTTTTTAATGTTCGTTTGAAAGAGGACAGATTAGGGGAAGTTCTGATGGAGCGGTGGAGCTTGTTCCAATGGAGGGGAGCGCCGCGGGAGAAGTCTTGGATACGTGCGTGAGAGGAGGTAATCAGAGGGGAAGAGAGGCGACGATCATTGGACGATCGCAGTGGGCGGGAGGGAGTGTGAATAGAGATAAGGTTAGAGATGTAGGGAGCAGTGGAGTTGGCGAGGGCCTTGTAAGTCAGAGTGAGGAGCTTGAAAAGGATTCTGTAGGGGAAGGGGAGCCAGTGAAGGGCTTGGTAGAGTGGGGAGACAGAGGTGGAACGGCGAGAAAGGAAAATAAGCCTAGCAGCTGCGTTAAGTACAGATCTAAGGGGAGCGAGATTAGAGAGGGGGAGGCCGATAAGGAGAAGGTTGCAGTAGTCCAAGCGGGAGATGATCAGAGAGTGGACGAGAGATTTGGTGGCATCCTGGGAGAGGAAGGGCCGAATGCGGGCAATGTTGCGAAGCTGGAAACGGCAGGATTTGGCAAGAGAGTGAATGTGAGGGGCAAAGGAGAGAGAGGAGTCGAGGATGACACCTAGGCAGCGGAGTTGGGGAACAGGGGAGATAGATGAGTTGTCAACATTGATAGAGAGGTCAGAGGGGAAGGAGGTACGAGAGGGAGGAAAGACAATGAGTTCAGTTTTAGCAAGATTGAGTTTAAGAAATCTAGAGGACATCCAGGAGGAGATGGCAGAGAGGCATGCGGATACCCTGGAGAGAAGGGAGGGAGAGAGATCAAAGGTAGAGTTGAGTGTCATCAGCATAAAGGTGGTACTTGAGGCCGAAGGAGCTGATGAGTGCACCCAGGGAAGAGGTGTATAGTGAGAATTGTAAGGGTCCAAGGACAGAGCCCTGAGGGACCCCGACTGGAAGGGAGGAAGATGGGGAGAGAGAATCAGAGGTGGAAACAGAGAAGGAATGGTCGGCAAGGTAAGAGGTGAACCAGGAGAGGACGGTACCGGAGAGGCCAATGGACTGAAGGGTGTGAAGCAGGAGGGGGTGGTCAACGGTGTCAAAGGCCGCTGAGAGGTCGAGGAGAATCAGGAGGGAGTAGTGGCCCAGGGCTTTAGCCGAGAGGAGATCGTTCGTAACTTGAGCCAGTGCAGTTTCAGTGGAATGGAGGGGGCGGAAGCCTGATTGGAGAGGGTCAAGGAGGGAGTTTTCAGAGAGGTAGGTGGAGAGACGGTTGCAGACAAGTCTCTCGAGTATTTTGGAGGCAAATGGGAGAAGGGAAATGGGGCGGTAATTAGAGAGTGAGGTGGGGTCAAGGTTGGGTTTCTTGAGAATGGGTGAGACGAGAGCATGTTTAAAGGCGGAGGGGAAGATGCCGGTGGAGAAGGACAGATTAAAGAGTTGAGCAAGGTGGGAGCAGGTGGAGGCGGAAAGGGAGCGAAGAAGGTGAGAAGGGATGGGGTCCTGGGGGCAGGTAGAAGGGGGGGAAGAAGAAATGAGAGAGTGGACTTCCTCACCCGAGGTGGGGCGGAAGGAGAGAAGGAGTTGGTGGCTGGGTGGAGAGGGGGGGAGAGTGGAGGGGGGAGGAAGGGCGAGAGGGGGGGTGGCGGAAGAGTGGGTGGAGGAGGAAATTTCAAGTCTGATGGCCGCGATTTTAGAGGAGAAAAAGGTGGTGAAGTCAGTGGGCGATAAGGAGGAAGGGAGGGGGGGAGGGGGGGAGACAGGAGAGTGTTAAAGGTAGCGAAGAGGCGGCGGGGGTTGGAGGACTGGGAGGAGATGAGGGATTTAAAGAAGGATTGCTTAGCGAGCGAGAGGGCAGAGCTGTAGGAGGAGAGGATAAACTTGAAGTGGAGGAAATCAGCCAAGGAGCGAGATTTTCTCCAGTGGCGTTCGGCAGTACGAGAGCATTTTTGGAGGAAGCGGGTAAGTTTGGAGTGCCAGGGTTGGGGATTGGAGCAGCGAAGGCGGATGGGCTGGGCAGGGGCGACCGCATCAAGGGCGGAGGAGAGGGTTTGGTTATAGAGGGAGGCCGCCTGATTAGGGCAGGACAGGGTGGAAAGGGGAGAGAGGAGAGTTTCGAGAGAAGAGGATAGAATAGCAGGATCAAGGGTGTCGAGATCGCGCCTGGACCGGGTAGATTTGGGTGGGGGGAGGGGTTCAGGAGTAGAGGAGAGAGAGAATGAGAGGAGATGGTGGTCCGAGAGTGGAAAGGGGGAGATAGAGAAGTCGGACAGACTGCAACGGTGGGAGAAGACAAGGTCAAGGGAGTGACCAAGGCAGTGGGTAGAAGAGTAGGTCCATTGGGAGAGGCCAAGGGAGGAAGAAAGGGCGAGGAGTTTGACGGAAGCAGGGTCGGTGGGGTTGTCAATAGGGATATTGAAGTCGCCGAGGATAATGGAGGGGATGTCAGAGGAGAGGTGGTGTGGGAGCCAGGCAGCAAAGTTGTCAAGGAAAAGGGAGGAGGGCCCAGGGGGACGGTATATGACAGAGACGCGGAGATGGATGGGGTAGAAGAGACGGATAGAGTGGACTTCAAAAGAGGAGAAGGAGAGGGAGGGTTCAGGAGGAATGAGTCTGAAAGTACAGGTGGAGGATAGGAGAATGCCCACTCCACTGCCTGGGCGGTCTCCAGGTCTGGCGGAGTGGGTGAAGGAGAGGCCGCCATAGGAGAGAGTGGTAGGGGAGGCAGTGTCAGAATCAGTGAGCCAGGTTTCGGTAATGGCAAGAAGGTTAAGAGAGTTAGATAAGAAGAGGTCATGGATAGAGGGGAGTTTGTTGCGGACGGATCTAGCATTCCAGAGGGCACAGGAGAAAGGGAGGGAGGGGAGAGGGGAGAACTTACACAAACAACCTCATCCTCATCAACATCCTCATTAGCACCCTCGTCACCTACACAAATCTAACCCTCATCCTCTTCTAATTCCAAAGTGGCATCCTCAATTTGGGTATCACCGGCTACACTCAGGCTATTAAGGCACATATGAGCAGAATGCTCACGATTAGACATCCCACTGTTGGATGGACTCTCCACAGGGATTGTTGTCATTTGTGAATCAGAGCAAACATTCTCCTCTAATGCCTTAGTGTTATCTTGCAGCTCGGCTTTGACGCATAACAGTAGTTGTGCACCAATTGTAGGCTGGGTAACTTTTTGTGATCTGCCACTAATAGCCAAAGGTGATGGCCTCATTCTCTTTTTGCCACTGCGTGTGTAGAATGGCATGTTTGCAAAAAAAATTTTATCGGCACTTAACTTTTGCTCAGTAACACTTCATTTTTGCACTGATTTGGAAACACTCTGTTGTTTGACATTGCCTTGCCCAGATGACATACTGGGAACACTAACATCAGGACTGGTGACAGAACCTGGTTGCTCATTCTGATCATATGTGGACTGCTTTGAATCCATTCTGAGCGCAAAGCACTTGTAGTGGTAAAAATTATTTGGTAGATACTGCTGACAGATATGACTTTTGACAGCCCGAAATATTTATGCACAATTAGGGGGGGACACCCCAAAAGCACTGAGGAGTGCTAAAAATTATTTGGTAGATACTGCTGACAGATATGACTTTTGACAGCCAGAAATATTTATGCACAATTAGGGGGGACACCCCAAAAGCACTGAGGAGTGCTAAAAATTATTTGGTAGATACTGCTGACAGATATGACTTTTGACAGCCAGAAATATTTATGCACAATTAGGGGGGACACCCCAAAAGCACTGAGGAGTGCTAAAAATTATTTGGTAGATACTGCTGACAGATATGACTTTTGACAGCCAGAAATATTTATGCACAATTAGGGGGGACACCCCAAAAGCACTGAGGAGTGCTAAAAATTATTTGGTAGATACTGCTGACAGATATGACTTTTGACAGCCAAAAATATTTATGCACAATTAGGGGGAACACCCCAAAAGCACTGAGGAGTGCTAAAAATTATTTGGTAGATAAATATTAAAACAAAATTATAAACCTCTATCCTCCTCTCTTCTATAGCGATTTTTGTTAGAGCAATTGCAATAAGAATATTGTATTCTCTGTCCCTGCTCTAATAAGACTGTGACTACACCCTGCTCTCTCCCTCTGTCAAATGGCGATGGATTGCTGTGGAGGCGTGTATTTATAATCTTCAAGTATTGCGCCCCGAGATCCGACGACGTCACAATGACGTTCGGGCTCGATTTCGATTCGGAGCGGGCGGGAGAGTACCGAGCTCCTCAGCTCGGTACTCGGATAGCCAAAGTTCGGGTGGGTTCGGTTCTCGGGGAACCGGACCCGCCCATCTCTAGTTAAAATATACATTACAATAATATCAACATTTCCTTACTTCAACACTTGTGGGGCAGGCTATTGTCTGTTCGTTCTTCCCAGTCTCCCAATACTTAAGTTTCTTTGTACGTGAAACAGTGGTCGGCTTGCCAAATATTGGGAGACTCCAGACTAAAGGACCTAGGTGTCGTACTTTTCCCCTAGTGACCTCCCACCCATAATTCGGGTACCTCAGGAATATTTAGTGGAAACAGAACTAGTCCTACTCGATATAATCTCTGAGGCACGTGAGAGCACATCCAGCACTTAGTTTGGTCTAAAACCTTACCCACCCAAGAATGATAATCATTCTCAAGGATGCCTGCTCAAGTCCGAATATTACTGGACTGGCATCACTGGATGTACCTCTCTTCAACTATGGGTTCAATGTACTTACGGACGCAATACTCAGACAATAGTCCCTCGCACTTTCTAAATTTTCCTTTACCCCTGAATTGAATAGAGTAATTGGCTGGAACGATTGTGCTACTAACTTCTCCTTCATCCCCAACTACTCAATATCACTACCTGAACCAGCCTCTGTAACCTGTCTACCATTGAAAGGATTGACTGTCTTGAAAAGATGAGAGAAACACAGAACAGGAAAAACTACCACTTCATGCTGGACAACTGTCTTAGTCTTTGGCTCAGGTGTTGCTAACTGCATTCGGGGCCTCCCAGAACAGATTCATGAGTGTAGTTGGAACTTTCTATGGGTGTTGGCTCCTCTGCAGTAGATGGAATGTGTACCGGTGTCTCTCTGCTACCCTTACGGACGTGTGGCTAATCAAAAAGTAATTTGTTATCACTCCTCATACATTATACATTTATTATCAATAACATAAATACCCTTACCACCTTTTATAACTCTAGGGCTATCACATTTAATAACAAAAAGCTTTGAGTATGACACAGTAATACATTTGAAACATTTCAATACACCTTTACCCAGATATATTTCATTGGTACACCAGTGTATACTTGAGGATCCCGCAAGGTGGTAATTGGATGACGTGGATCTGTTTCACCTGGAGAAATTCTTCAGGTAACACAAATAATCATATATTAATTAATATGTGTGTGCATGCATGTATGGGTGTGTGTGTACACGGTTTAAAACAATACAACGAAAAACAAAACAAAACATAGATTTGTCAGCTGTCACATAAAACCCTGCTTTCTATTTGACAGCCATATTCGCCTTGGTGTGACAACCTTTTACAGTTGTGTGTTTAAGTGTGGACTTTACAAGCAGCTACTTTAATTGGTAACTGTGTCACTGTATCAAGTCCTCTATGTAATGTCCTACTCATGTACTACCATTGCTATATAGAAAGTTTTTCAGTCCCTTCAACATCGCCCCCTAGACTAGAAAAATGCTGATGACCTATGTATATCAATCGATTTTCCCTCTGCCAACTCACATGCCATTTTAAATATCACACGTTCAGCTTCTTGGCTAAGTGAGAAGGGCAAAGGGGTCTATCTCTATAACATTTTCTTCAAATATAACAGTATCCAGTACATGTCTGTCTAACAGTGAAAAAAAATATATAAAACATTAAAATTTTAAATTTTTCTAAGGTTTCCCATTATGTCATGTCTTGTGGCAAAAATCCTACTCCAATGTTCTACACAGAGATGCATATCTGCATGTCTAACCCCCAGCAATCTCCTGTGTCCACCCTTTGTGCAAATATATAAAGGCACACTTTGCACAAGAGGCAAAAAGGCAGATATGCAATCTATTAAACATGAATCATATTTCCACAACAAAAACCTTTCTGCTTAAAATCAGCAGCTTCTATACACATAAAACAATCCCCTAGCTCCGCGGTTTCCAAAGTGTGTTCCCAGGGGTGCCGCGGCGCTGTCACTGGGGTGCCGCCGGCCAGCCCTAGAAAAAAGAAAGCAAACAGAAACTTACCAATCCGCGCGGCGCCGGGACCCTGCAGCCTCCTCTCTCCCGCAGCTGTCACTGAATATCGACGTCAGTGACAGCTGCGCGAGAAAGGAGGCTGCAGGGTCCTAGCGCTGCGCGGATTGGTAAGTTTCTGTTTGCTTTCTTTTTTTCTATAGCTGGCGCCTGGTGCGGGGCAGAGGAGGAGGACAGATGGCAGAGGAGGAGGGCAGATGGCAGAGGAGGGGGACAGATGGCAGAGGAGGAGGGCAGATGGCAGAGGAGGAGGGCAGATGGCAGAGGAGGAGGGAAGATGGCAGAGGAGGGGGACAGATGGCAGAGGAGGGGGACAGATGGCAGAGGAGGGGGACAGATGGCAGAGGAGGGGGACAGATGGCAGAGGAGGAGGGCAGATGGCAGAGGAGGGGGACAGATGGCAGAGGAGGAGGACAGAGAGCAGAGGAGGAGGGCAGATGGCAGAGGAGGGGGACAGATGGCAGAGGAGGAGGAGAGAGAGCAGAGGAGGGGGACAGATGGCAGAGGAGAAGGGCAGATGGCAGAGGAGGGGGACAGATGGCAGAGGAGGAGGGCAGATGGCAGAGGAGGGGGACAGATGGCAGAGGAGGGGGACAGAGAGCAGAGGAGGAGGGCAGATGGCAGAGGAGGGGGACAGATGGCAGAGGAGGAGGACAGTTGGCAGAGGAGGGGGACAGAGAGCAGAGGAGGGCAGATGGCAGAGGAGGGGGACAGATGGAAGAGGAGGGGGACAGAGAGCAGAGGAGGAGGGCAGATGGCAGTGGAGGGAGACAGATGGCAGAGGAGGGGACAGATGGCAGAGGAGGGGACAGAGAGCAGAGGAGGAGGGCAGATGGCAGAGGAGGAGGACAGATGGCAGAGGTGGAGGACAGAGAGCAGAGGAGGAGGGCAGATGGCAGAGGAGGAGGGCAGATGGCAGAGGAGGAGGGCAGATGGCAGAGGAGGAGAGAGAGCAGAGGAGGAGGGCAGATGGCAGAGGAGGGGGATGGATGGCAGAGGAGGAGGACAGATGACAGAGGAGGGGGACAGAGAGCAGAGGAGGAGGGCAGATGGCAGAGGAGGGGGACAGATGGCAGAGGAGGAGGACAGATGGCAGAGGAGGGGGACAGATGGCAGAGGAGGGGGACAGAGAGCAGAGGAGGGGGACAGATGGCAGAGGAGGAGGACAGATGGCAGAGGAGGAGGACAGAGAGCAGAGGAGGAGGGCAGATGGCAGAGGAGGGGGACAGATGGCAGAGGAGGAGGAGAGAGAGCAGAGGAGGAGGAGGGCAGATGGCAGAGGAGGGGGACGGATGGCAGAGGAGGAGGACAGATGTCAGAGGAGGGGGACAGAGAGCAGAGGAGGAGGGCAGATGGCAGAGGAGGGGGACAGATGGCAGAGGAGGGGGACAGATGGCAGAGGAGGGGGACAGAGAGCAGAGGAGGAGGGCAGATGGCAGAGGAGGGGGACAGATGGCAGAGGAGGGGGACAGATGGCAGAGGAGGGGGACAGATGGCAGAGGAGGGGGACAGATAGCAGAGGAGGAGGGCAGATGGCAGAGGAGGGGGACAGAGAGCAGAGGAGGAGGGCAGATGGCAGAGGAGGGGGACAGATGGCAGAGGAGGGTGACAGCGTGAGAGAGGGCAGAGGAGGGTGACAGCGTGAGAGAGGGCAGAGGAGAGTGACAGCGTGAGAGAGGGCAGAGGGTGACAGCGTGAGAGAGGACAGAGGAGGGTGACAGCATGAGAGAGGGTAGAGGAGGGGACAGAGGGCAGAGGGGGCAACGTGAGAGAGGGCAGTGTGCCTGGATGCAGAGGGGCAGTGTGCCTGATGTAGAGGGGGCAGTGTGCCTGGTTGCAGAGGGGGCAGTGTGCCTGGATGCAGAGGGGGCAGAGTGTCTGGATGCAGAGGGGCATTTTTGCATACAACTAAATAAGTATATCTGTCGTGACCTAAATACTTATTACAATTTTTTGACCCAACTACTTCTAAAACAGGACTGCTCAGTAATTATTTTGGAGGGGTGCCTTGAAAAAATTTGGAGACTCTAAGGGTGCCGCGAACTGCAAAAGTTTGGGAACCACTGCCCTAGCTGCTTCTGTGACTTATGTCAATCTATTGTGTGTATCCCTGAGTCGGTCTGATGTCACAATGAATGAGACCGTGTCTACGTCTTATAGTATCTCTATACAAGAAAAGAGAGAGATACTAACAGAGTTGTAAAGAAATGAGAAATAGGAGAGCAATGAATAATAAGAATACAAGGATTTGAATACAAGGATTTGAAAACAAACAGAAAGGCAGAAAAGGAGATTTTACAGCAAACATGACAGCTGGATTGAACACTATGGAAAAATGGCTGTATTTATTCCACTAATCCCCTTAGCTATTCGCTAAACTATGATCCCTCCCCATACTTAACTAGGGGGTCTTACGTCAACCGTGCAATCCAGTGTCGTCCATCGCTAGCTCATATGGAAATCGGTATCACCATAACTATATACCTTTGTGACAGTCTTTCTAGCTTATAATAGACAAGTGAAAAATTAACTCTGAGTGACTCATACTTAGTATCTCATGTGTTTCTATCTGAAATACATAAAACGACATTTAGAGCAAAGTATGTATATACTTCATTTTTGAATAATGACTCTCAGCCAAACAAATTATCCTGAGCCACTGCAGCCTAAAACAAAGAGTGTTACAATGATCCATTGTTAATTAGTCTTTCAGTTTTTCAGTAATTTGTTTTTCAATTCTCCATCCCACTCTTTAATCACTAAGCCTATATTTCTTTTGTTTATCCTTATTTCAGAAAAAGAAAAGACAAGATAGTTATTTTTAAACAACAAAGGAAACAAACATTTTCATTCCATACCATCGGCCAGCGATCAGGAAAGCAAACATACGACAACATAAAACAAACAAGCAATAACAACAAAGTATACTTTTAAATCAGTTTCTTTCTAAACCTGCACACTGATACTTACCATTGATTAGCATTTGCCTTGCCTGGTCCTAATTTTCTAGCATTCGCTCTAATATTTTCTTTGCAATCTTTCCTCAAGTGTCCCTTCTTAAGGCAGTTAAAACACTTCAAAGATTTTGTTTCTTTCGTCTCTTATAGTGGTTTTTATAAATCTGAGGTTGTGAATGTAATCTTTCTAAAGCCTGGATACTCACCATCATTAGCCTATCCCTTTGCGCTTTATCCTTTTTACATATGATTTTATCATGTTCTACAGCATACTCTCTAATTTCATTTACCGAGAGACCTCTCCAATTAGGGAAAGAGGTTTGTATCCTGGTCTTTAGATCCTCCCGGAGACCATTCATTAATGCCGCAACAGCTACTTCCCTGTGTTTCACATTTTCCTTTATATCTGGTATCCCTGTGTACTTATATTGTCCTGATTATCATCCTCGGTTAAGGATTTATCCTCCTCCAACATATAATCCTTAATGAACTTTTGTATATCAGTATCGAGAGGAAGACAGGCCCTAAACACAACTTGCCAATCTTTATTAGTAGGCTCATGTGCATTACCTAAATGTCTAATAAATTTCTGACACTTGGCCAAATCTTTTCTAGGATCAGGGAAATCAGACATAATTGTAAACAGTTCCGTCCTAGTCCATGGAAAATGCATTGCTGCATGTTTTATGGGAACTACACCATCTCTGTCCGCCTTCCCGTGGGGACTGCTATTGTGCAGACAGGATGCAAACCTACCAAATCACTATATTCTGAACTAGTTGCTGGAATTGCAGTTGTATAATGAATGTCCCCCTTTCTATTTATTTCTATATTATTGTCACCGATTTTAGCTGTTGCCCCTGCTGAACCGTTCCCTTTCCTTGTCCGTGTACTGCTTCTTGTATATTACTGGCATGGGCAATGGCTGAAATGACGGTGGGTACATTTTCTTCTTTTAAAACATTACTTTCATCATAACTTAAGACATCACACAAATTACTCATTACATTTTTAAAATTTTTGGTATCGGCTGTACTTACCTCACCAACCGCATTTTGCAGTGAGGGCGCAGATGCGCTCAGTTCTCCACGCTTTGCAATGCTCACTTCCGTTGTGCGTGCACTTTGCACCACGCCTACTTTCGCTGAGCACGAAACTACCTATGTTTGTGAAAGGTTTCACACACTCCCGGGTCATCTTGACCAATTTGTCGCAGTACGTCAGTACGTTGTTACGTACGCACCATACTTATTATGCATAACATTCTTTGCCGCAACAACCGGCCATTCCTTAGGCAGTACACAATTGGCCATCTCTTCTTGGCCCTGGATCCTTTCAACAGGTACGTCCCCTCAACTCCACTTCGCTGAGTACCACTTAACAATAACACGCGATTGTCAACATACTCACTGGAGAAACAGCCTAACACAACTGGGATCAGACAAGTACCAACTTCGCAATACCCTGCCTTTCCTAGTTTGAGTACTTTACAACTGTTAGCACCCGATACTTATTATGAATATCAGTGGTTGCAGTATATTTCCTCCCACATCTCCCAAGTCACAATCACAGCTGCACAATCAACCATGCGGCCCGATCCCACCGCCTACAGATACTAATTATCAGTAAGCTTTGCAATTACTATTGGGAATGCCGCGAAAACCTGTTATTTTTGCTTTGAGTGTACCTGCCGTGTATACTCAGTGGCGTCTCTTTTTCCCCTGCTCTTTGTTAGAACAGAACGCCACTCACACAAAGGTTTCTTTATATCCTGTTCACCCTTAGAACAGAACCTTTTTTTTCAGGTCCTCTTTTTACCATGCCTCGTCAGACATACCTGAACAACATCTCTGTCTCTTTTCAACAGTAAACAGGCCCCAGGAATACCGCAGTACCCTATCTATCCAGCCTCTGACTTTAATTGAACAGGCCCCAGGAATACCGCAGTACCCTATCTATCCAGCCTCTAACTTTAAGCTGTCTCTTCTAAACAGTAAATAAAATCTTGTCTTTATGCATACCATTCACATACAACCTTTTGTTTTCTGCACAGAAAAATTAGTCCCAAACAATAGTAATATATTTTCAGAGGCTTTAGCAAGTCATTATACTATACATATAACAAACTATAAAAACGACTGTTTAAACACGTGGCAATATCACCGGAAGTGCGCATACTCAATGCATGAAGTACACATATACTATGCAATGCAATACATTTTAAAACGCAAAAATGACAATAAAAAGAAACAGTTTTCTTTCTTGTCCCTAGACTCAAGTTAGCGCTCCTTTAGATTATGCAACAACGGACATTCGGTTTCACAACACAGAATGAACAACAGGTTTTGAACACATTGGGTTTTTTCCCGTATGTGACGCGTCTTCCACCCTTTGTTGAGGAACCGAAATCCTTATGTGTTGCATATCATCCGGTAGCGTAACCTCCGCCAAGAGCCCCCAAATTATTAAAGTTATTTTATCGTTTTCCAATAAGCATTTTCTAAGCGATTTCCTGTGTTTCCAAAGCACAAACAATTTATTTAGCAGATGCAAAATTTAGCAGTTCAATATATAATTATAATACAGTACAGCCGATACCAAATATATACATACATACCGCTGCGCCCTTCGCTGCGCTAAGCTGCGCTCTATTGGTACCAGCTTACAGTACTTCAGCCCAGAAGATTGTGGTCAGAGAATGATTGAAGCCAGTACTAGCAAAACTGTATTATATACACTCAGTGTTACAGTGAAAACAATGCAGATGACGTGGCTTGCGTCTAAAGGTCCAGCCTTCAGGAGGGTCCAGTGTAAACAGGTCATAGGCTAGTTCAAACAACCCCCTCCAAGGGTGAGGGTCAACATTTCAGATGAATCTCCCACCCAGAAACCAATTTAAGCTAGTCTATTCATAATACAAAGTCAGTAACATTTTAAACATTTATTCCCTAACATCGCTAACTAGAGTATGCAATGTGCGACCCCTTCGGTGAATGAACCGGACAACTGCGGATGAATAGGGGATTAAAATGATACTAAATATGACATGTTTCCTGTAACCTGAACCTTATGTATCACTAAAGTGTACATATAACCTTAATATATATATATTGTAACAAAAGGAGGCATTTAGATGGCAATATGCAGAGAAAGCAGGGAAGTAAAGTAAAACATTTGTGCAGCAATGCACCTAGATTGAATGTAAAGACCTATGTGTAACAAACAATAGTTTAAGTTTGGTTAACTTACATGCAGAGAAATCCTTCCTCTCAGCAAACAGACAGGGTGTGTCTCTTTAGTGCAAAACAGAGCCAGTGATGGGGCGTTTTCCTTTTAAAGAGAAGGTGGGTGTGTCACCTGTCTATCAAGCTAAGGCTGGGGGAGGAGTATCAGGTATAAAAGCTTGTTTGTATCATTTGTGCACTGAGATCAATGCTGGGGAAGCTGGCTGGTCTTGAGAGAGCTGAGCTATGTCTAGCTAGCGTTTAGGGTCTCCAAGTATTGCTGTGAAATCTGTAAGGTGTCAAAACATTTACCATCCTGACAATAAAACTACATAAAAAGGAAGAAGTTTTTCGCGTGTGCTTTAGCAGTAGCGGGCTCTTGCCACAATATATATGTATATATATATATATATATATATATATATATATATATATATATATATATATATATATATATATATAAACTAAATACCATCTGCTCATAAATCACTGAGGAATGGAACTATTATAAATATGAAATATATAAATAACTAAATGTGATAGTGCGCGTGTATGCGTGCGAATTTTACCATGGTAAAACAATATTAACCAATATACTTTCGTTCATCCAATTATACGACTTCGACAGAGGTTAAGGAGATTCTAAACTATCACATTTTCAGAGGTTCTTTACAGTTCCTGGTTGATTGGAAGGGCTATGGACCTGAGGAGCGTTCCTGGATCCCTGCAGGAGATCTTTATGCTCCAAGCTTATTAAAGAGATTCCACGTCAAATTACCTCAAAAACCCTATAGGCTGTCCAGAGGCAATCCCTAAGGGGGGTACTGTTAGGAATCTGCTAGGATCCTGCTGCCGATCCGCCGATGTGCTGTACTCCCGGGTAGTCCCGGTGGTGGTCACATCACCTAGGGGCAGAGAATTCAAATTTCTATTTCTGGTTGCTCTGACACACTATCTGTGTCAGAGCAACACTATCTGTGTCAGAGCAATGTGTTTCCTCCGCGCTTGGCTTCCTCTCCTCGTTCCTGCTTCCTCCTTGTGCTTCCTTGTGTTCTTTTTCTGATTCCTGTTTACCGACCCGGCTATTGTCCTTTGGCTAATCTCTGTTACATCCCTGGCACTGCTGACCCGACTGATTTCTGTGTACCGACCCGGCTATACCTTCGGACTCTCCTTCTTACTCCTCCAGCACTGCGGATCTGGAATCTCGCTATATTCTCCAGGATAGTGCAGTTACTTTCTGTTAATTTACCCTGCTTGCTCTGCCCTATCTTGCCTGTCCATCTCATAGAACTCTATCCTTACGTCAGTAGACTAACCTGGGGGCCATGACCTGTGGTTCTCCGGCAGCTAAAACCATCCTGCCTTGCGGCGGTTCTCTTCTGTATAGATCTATGTTGTATGATGCTGTTATGTACTACTAATTCTAATTTGTAATATATTCTAATTCAAAATAGTAGTGCCTTATTATTTGCACCATATGCTTTTATCCTGCTTAATGTATCCCTATTTTGTGATCTTTTTTCATTCTTGTCTTTTGTTATTATGTTTAATTGAGCTTATATATTATTGTGTATGTACATAAATATTATTCTTCTAGCTGTATTCAGATATTTTTACTGTTTTTTTGTTCTTCTGACTATAGAATCTGTGGCACCATATAAATTTGATGATGACTAACTTCTGCACTGCCACTATCAGTTCACTGCTATAAGTAAAACACATTGGTTTTCATATTCACATTACTATACAAGCTATTTTCAATAAGTATTTATACATTTCAACAATTTATATTTAATTATATAACATTATTCACAATATCCTTAGCTATTTATTTATGCATAATGGATCATGTTATTTAAAAGTGTTTTTCCCAATAGGAAGACAATTATAATTACTACTTGATTGCACAGCACTAAAAATACATGCAACATTCGCTATGATATGGCCATCTTCACCTTCTATTTCATGTCATCGTATGTTATTTATTTGTATCCCAACCTTCTCAATGTGTAGTGCTACATATTTTGGACACACTTTATAAATATAAGAGAATAATAATAGTAATAATAATAATAGTAATAATTTGAATAATATTATTAAGTTCATTACATCGCTTACCAATAAAACATTGTCCAATGCGATTATTGTGGCTCCAAAGCACAAAGATATTTAATTGCAAAATATAGCAGGATTTACAGCAAGCAATTATTGCGCATAAAAGATATTACAATAAAGCAGGAAAGTAAAAAAAACACTTAATACATTACATCTCCTCTAACGCTTGTTCCAGTTGTGTAAGTCAGCAAATTGGATAAAGTCATTTCAATTATTATCGCGCTAACTTGGTTGCCTTTGTCTGAAAAATATGCGTAGAGCACGCTACGGCGTTGAAGGGCGTACCCAGCCGCAACACGTGGCAGTAACTATTACACACATTCGCACAAACGCACACATTTGTAAAAAGTACACATTAATTGTAGTTGCAACACATAGTTATTTATGTTGAAATATAGTAGTATTCATGTTTAATATTATAAGTTATATGCATGTTGGTAAAACATTTGGTTCAGGTTAAAGGAAATGTGTATCATTTTAATCCCCTATTCATCAGCAGTTGTCCGGTTCCTTCGCCGAAAAGATCGCACATTGCATACTCTAGTTAGCGATGTTAGGAAATAAATGTTTAAGGTAATACTGACTATAAAATACTAGTTGAGACTGGATTCTTGGCGGGAAAATCGGAGCACATCCACTGGAGAGATGACCCCCACCTTTGGATATTTTGATTTGAACTGGCCTATGATCTGCAACATCCTGGACCTTCCTGAAACCTGGACCAATAGAAGCAAGCCATCTGCATTGTTTTACTGTATTTCTGACTGCATATAAGCAGGAGCTCTTCATCTAGTGACCAGTCTTCTTTGACCACAGACTTCAGACCTGAATGACTGTTTACTGGATCTAGGGCGCCTGCGATAAGTAACGGCTGTACTTATTATTATTTCGCTTGAATTATTCTGCTACTTTTTGAGAATAAATATTTGTGCGTTGGAAACACAAATCGAGATTTAACAATCGTCATTCAATAGCGACAAAATGTGCATAACACAGGACAAAATAAATTCATGTTGTCTGTAGTCAGGATCAGTGAGAACAATGGGCCAGGGTGCTTATATGCAGCTTGAATTAGAATGAACAGTGATGATGTCACGAATACACAAGCATCATGATCATGTCTAGGGCTCTTCATTGGCTCAGGGTTAATGATGTTTCAGTTGTCTGCTGGTCATCATCATCATCACCATTTATTTATATAGTGCCACTGATTACGCAGCGCTGTACAGAGAACTCGCTCACATCAGGATTCCTCTGGGAAGGTGTGATCACCCTCCCCCCAACAGCCGCTTAAGGATACTGACCCAAACCAGTTTTCACACAATGTCATTTTGAACATTTAATCTTTAATCTTCCATAACTAGTGATCGCAAGAAGCGATCGCAAAGCCGAAGTAGCGGATTCCAGATGGTAATGTGCAGAACAAAATGACACTAAACATGATGTATTTCCTATATCCTGAGCCTTAGATACCTCTAATATATTATCATTTATGTATAAGCAATCTCTAATACATTTTACTAATAAATACATGTGGATTGGAACATTAATAAATGTGTATTATTTACAAGTGTAAGCAGGGCCGGACTGGGACTAAAAATCAGCCCTGGCATTTAAAGCACACAGGCCCACATCTGTTGATGGGCAGGAAACAAACAGTGTCGCCACGGAGTGGTGGAGCCACCAAGGGAGTGGCCACATTGTGCTGGGGGCGTGGTCAACATGGGGTGCTGGAACATACATTATAATAACAAATTACATTTATAATGCTATCCCCAGCCACATCACGCCAATCCCCCAGGCACATTATTACACTCCCAGTCCACTGTACTTATCTATCCATCCGGATGGGAACTTCCTGTAGAGTGAGCAGGGAAGCTCTTAGTATCATAATATTTCCAAATCTTGTGATACTTAGAGCTCCTCGGCTAGCTCTGCAGGCTGTGTCCTATCCCGGGACTGGGAGCAGCTATCAGCTTCCTCCTGCTAACCAAAGCTGGATCAAGGCTTGAGGGGCCCGGGATATTTAAGAAAGGGGGTCCCTATTATGTAACATGTTTATCATTTTAGACAAATACACAGACAATACTGTGTTCACTACTGTTAGGTTCACGCAGTTCTGCCTTTACAAGCAGTACAGTGTGAAGCTCCCAACTGTCCTTTTAGTCAGACCAAATCCTGATTAAGCGAGACAGTGACTAAAATTTGTTACTGCCCCACCAGATCCAGGACAGTTGGCAGACTGTCCTGCTCTCTTCTACTGTTCTTGTCACTTTCATCACCTGTGACTGCTGGTTTCTTTAGATCAGTTGCTGCTTGTCTGGATCCTGGAGGCTCTATTTGGGGGGAAAATGGGTACATGAAACCAGCCATGGTGTTAAAGCAATAGCACCAACTTTTATAATTAGGCCTCCCTCAACCCCCAACATTAAAATAACAGTACTCACATTTAATAAATAGACTGATTTCCCTCCAACCAGCCCCAACATTAAATTAATAGTATACACATTTAATAAATAAACCTATTTTCCTCCCTCCAAACAGCCCCAGCAATAAATAAATAGCAAATATGTTTAATAAATATAACAATTTCCCACAACCATCCCCGGCATTAAATAATTCATTTTCACATTTAATAGCCCACCTCCCCAAACCCAACCCCATATTTAATTAATAGTCCCAAACAACCCCAGCATTAAATTAAAGGTCCTGTCACCTCACCTTAAATTGATAGGCCCCACTAATAAATTAAATAGCCCCAGCATCACCAACAAATAAATTAATAGCCCTCCACCCTCATCCCACAATTAAATTAACCTCCTAACATAAATTAGTCCACCTCCCATCCACATTACATTAATATACCCCCCCTTGCACTTACCTCCTTTCACCAGCGCTAGTGTACCTGGGTTTGTGAGGAGTTAGAAACATCACTTCCATTAAATGTTAAAATATTGCTCTGTTCTGCCTCATTTATGGCTCAAAGTAAACAGGCCTGATGTCCCCTCACTCTCATATATTTGTTACATGTGTGTTTGAAGGTATTTTTACATAGGGCAAAGTGCAACTGGAAGATGCAAAATGCATCTCATTAAAAAGTATAGGACAAAACCCAATCTCCACCGGCTGAGAGCTGGTACAAATATTGTGATGTTGCAGAGTGAAGTGATTTTAATGATCTTGATCTACAAAATGAAACGTGTTTGTGTAATGTTAAAACTACAAAGGTGTGCCTACTGCATACTTCGCAACTGCTCCCATCGACCATTGCAAACCTCATTTATCAATGTTGCCATCTTTCACTGAAAGCCTATACACTTTGGTGGATATAGAAATGCACCAGGGCAAATCGAGGTGCATGGTGTCAGAGGAATCTGCATTGTGCCTTTGGAATCAGGGAGTGTATCTGTCTAGTGCAGAGCATGGGCCTACATTGCCAGCTGTCATATCAATAATGTGCCATGTGAGTTACACACTTCTAGTTGGCCCAGTCTCCTCCTCTTCCTCATAACTGTGTTTAATTTGTGAACAATTGAGTTTTGAATAAAAAGCCATATACTGGGGCACATAGACTTGGGCACTTGTAAAAGAGATGCTCATTAGCTAAAACATTGAATTTTTCTGTAATTGGAACCACTTATGAAACTCAGTGACTATTTAGCATATACAATATCCAATGCTTTGTGTTATGATGCTATAACAGCAATATTGGAAATAACAGGCACCAAAATAGGCAATATTGGGGGTAATATCATTATTTGAGTGATAATACACAATGAAGTCTGATTCTGTGCCATTTGTTTTTCACATACATATTATTGGTTTTTTAAATAACCAATTCACAATCACTGCTTACACATCTCTTGGCATATACTACAGACAACTTATACTCACTTCTTGTGAAAGTTCTGGCCTCTGCAGTCTTGTCTGGGTCACTAGCCTTGGATACATTTAATAATACAAGACTTCTAACAAGAGCGCGCCGTCCGGAATTGAATCTGCGGTATGCGTTCCACAGTGGAACGCACCCCGACTTCCTGGTTAACAAGCTCTTCCTGTGTTGCGTGTATGCAACAACAGCATAAAGTAAGGCGGCTGGTCCCGGAGATGGGGCCAGTCACCAAGTTATAGTGACGGACAAGCCCAAAATAGTTTTTTCCTGGCCAAGCCCGACCCTGCTGCCGGGAGATGCAGATGCTGGGGCGGCCAGATCGGCCCATTTAGCCATCGGCCCTTCTGGCATTTGCCAGAAGTGCCAGATGGCCAGTCCGCCCCTGAGTGTAAGTCTGAATATGTGTGTGTTATTAATCGGTGTCGTAACATGTGGCGTATTCATCGCAATCGCACGGTAAAACAATATTAATCAATTTGGTTTACTTCATCCAATTACTTGACTTCCACATTATACTGAGATATTTTTGTGAAAATGGCATATTTCATATGATGCTTCTTGCTGAGAAACCTATGACACCTCCTTGTATGTGAACATTTATATATTTATCCACTGTGGGCATTGCTCCATTTTTACAACTATTAAGGGTACTCCTATTAGAATATTGCAAGGTCAGCCCAAGCAATCTTTATTACAATTTGTCCATTGAAAAAATTATTCTGTTTTCAAACTTATTGGTAAAATATTTATAGAAAAATTTAAAATGGAACCCTTTTTCTACAGGTTTTAATTTTTTTATTTTAACTTTGGGACATGGCAGGAATTCTTTCAATTGTTCTACGGATGATTGGCTAAGAATATATGTAGCATTGGGTTTCACAAAAGCTGCAAAGCTTTTTATTTAAAGCAAAAAAATAGTTAAAGAAATGTTGAATGTAACTACAGGATCTTGCAAAAAGAGTACATTTTTTAAGAGGTTTTTTTTAAAGATTTTAACATCTTGAACTACTTATTTACTGCATCTTCTTAAGGAGATATCTGCTAATGAATAGGTCTCAAGAGAGCTTTTTATATTGACTCTGAATATATTGTATGGAGTAATTGTATTCCTCCAAAGAGATTTTTTTTTACATGAAAACAAATGTACATTTAGATAACCTTCTCCTAACTTGCATCTTCACAATCCTTATAAAGTTTGCTCTTCCCTCACATTTCTACACATTTATTCACATTATTAGTCATTTACAAATTTAAAAGTAGTCCTGCAATGCAAATAAAGTTTTGTGATATCATTTGCCTATTTTTGCACAAATGCATACATTTTTACATAGCTTACATGCCAATTTGATGACACCTGCAGTGATGAGAAATTTGTATGGTGTCATGGTTATTTCTGAGCGGAAATCTCAGGGATAACTAAATTCTCTCTCTGCTCACTTGTGTAACTCATTTTATACCCACATACAAAAAATTGATATTTGGTGTGGCACAATATTTAAATGAAATTTAATGGGTGGAGATGTGCTGCCATCAGATGGGTAAACTACAGCTGAAGTGGTGGAGAAGGGGGCCCAGGCAATGGATCAGATTGAATTGCGCTACATCAGATACATGCCCAGTGAACGCAGCCCAGTGAGCTCTGGCATTGCCAGCACGGCTGTGGTCCAGTCTGACTGAGGATTTAAAATCCTTGCACAAGTTGTCTGACACTGTACCTAGAGAGGGGCAAAACTGATAACTAAGGAATGATAACACATCAGGGAATGTCAATGAGTCACCACCTACTGAGTGACACTACTGAGTCTGTGTCAATTAAGCCAGGTTGAGACAGAAGTACAGAGGCAAGCGAGCAGTGGCATAACAAGCCATTTTCTGTGTTCGGTTACATCATGAAACTAAAAGTGGTGGACACAGTGGAAATTTGTTTCTTTGTGGATAAGTATTAAAGTGGAAAGGACTAGTTGTGTGGCAAATATGCTAATGCATCCCTCCCAACTGTCCTGATTTCAGCAGGACTATTACAATTTTATGGCTCTGTCCCACTGTCTCGCCTGGGGACATGTTTGTTTCATGGGTGGGAATGTTAGGGGAAGGGAGGTATGTAAAGGGCACCCTAGCACTTTACAGGGGTGCAATGGCCAAGCCCGCTTTTGCGACATGGCCCTGCTTTCCGCTGCCAGGGACAGAAATGTTAAGAGGTATGCTGATGAGCATTTATTAACTTACTAATACCGTTAACAAACTCCTTGCAAAGGTTTCACCCAAGGAATACAATTCCCATTCTGTCCTATATCTGCAGGACCAATATATATATATAACAAGCTTATGTTTATATTACCAAGAAAAACTGCACACAAGATGTAGCTTCATTTAAAATGTTTTGTATTAACATTTTAGTTGTACTACAATACATTGCATTCATTGCCTTTATATATACATATAAATATTATAGTATTATGTGATGTGTAGGTGTGTCTGAATCAGTGTTAATTGTGTTGTGTATGTAGGTGTGAAGGAAGGAAGTGTTTGTGTGTTTGTGGGGGACAGCTGTATTCAAAGCTCACACTGCCATTCATTTTGTCTTGCTCAAGGCAAGATGGACAATTCTGATTAATAACTCACAAGAATACAAATTCCAAATCAACATATACTTGTATATATACCACTGCAACTTCAAAACACTATCAACCTGAAATACCATTTAGCATACATACATAAACCATATAGTTTCACATTATTTCATATCAAACTGTCACGGTTCTCAAACAGAAGTACAGCTAGGAGTCATGAATTCGGTGAAAAACACTCTGTGTTTATTTGCAGAGAGGTGATAACAGGTAATAAGGAGCAGTGATAAATACCAGGTTCCAGCTGATGCAGCAAGTAGCATGAATGTCCAGAAACAATCAGGTAAGGACAACAGGAAATGACATCAGGATTAGGACAACAGGAAAGGACATCACAGGATGGGACAACAATAACCAGCAATGACTGCTGGGAGGAACATGTATATATAAGGGGAATGAGACACACCCAGGTGCATGAGATAATTAGTGAACATACAGGTTAACTCCTTAAGCACAAGAATAATGCACAATAGCAGCACCTCTGGTGAAAAGAGGTACTGCTGGAACACAAAATAGCAATACAAATAATAGAGTCCCAAAGTCCAGGAGGCAGGTTGTTACACAAACTATCTCAAATAAGCTCCATAATTTGTACAGTGCAATCATCATGCATTGCAGCAGCCATTACAAACTATTAGAGATGCTCACTGACCCCCGTGTTTTGGTTTTGGATCTGGATTATCGTCATATTTTGGTTTTGGTTTTGCCAAACTGCCCTTGTGTGTTTTGGTTTTGGTTTTATTTGGTTTTGTTTTGCAATTTGTGTAAAAAATTAAATTTTTTTGGGCTAAAATAACATAATTTAGGTATTATTTTGTACCTACATTATTGTTAACCTCACTAACACTAATTTCCAGTCATTTCCATTAAATTTTGACCACCTCCTATGTCACAATATGATTTTCATACAATTTCAAAGAAAAATTACTGCAGTTCTTGCTAGTGATAAGAAAAAGGCCATTGTCATGCCTGGGCATAAGACCAAAAATCCACCTCTTAAGTGTGGAATTATTTTTACACAAATCCTGACAAGAGTTGTCTAGCCATTTGTAGCGTTTTTATTAGAGGTAGGGACTTTAACCATCTGGGATCCTCATCTATGTTAAGTCATTTTTCAGCGAGTTCTTGGAAAGCTGTTGGGAAAATCAGAAACTTAGGATAAAAAAAATAACAACAAGCATCATCTACCTCCCTTCTCTCATCTACATCCCAGCACCTGCAATCTGCACCCCCAACAACTTAATCATCAATATCCCCAGAACCAAAAATTTACAGTTAAACAATCCTTTGCAAGAGGAAGCAAGTATGAAACCTGTCACCAGTCGCAAAGCGGATCACAGACGCCCTGGGTACTATGCTAGTATTAGATCTGCGTCCAATGTCCACTATTAATACAGTTTGTTTAAGACATTGAATTGAGGTGTTCTGTCCCTGTTAGCAAATGTCATCACTATACCATTTTACTTGAAAAGCTGTTAACCACCTGTACCTGAAGGTTCCTAAAAATTTAATTATTGGGCTACAAAATGGCATTCTACCTACTGTACACTTAACCACAGATATGTGGGCAAGTGGAAATGGGCAAAGTAAAGATTATATGACTGTGACAACCCACTCGGTTGGTCATTCGCCTTCACCAGCAGGGACAGCAGCAGCATGTACCCAAGTACGTCACATTTTTCAGAAGTAGGCTACTCTGTGTGTCAGCAGTTTCACTAAGAGGCATACAACTGACAATTGGTTCCAAAAACTAAGGGATGTCATTGAAAGATGACTAATCCTGCTTGGACTCTCCTGAGGATATGTAATTTCTGATTACGAGCCCAATATTGTTCAAGCATTACAGCGGGGTTGAATTCCATCACATTTCCTGTTTTGCACACACAATCAACTTGGTGTTACAGAACTTTAAAAAAAGGACATGCAGGAGATGCTGTTTGAGTCCTGAAATATTTAGGGTCAATTTCTGGTTTCTGAAACAGCATGTAGGAGAATGCAGCAGCTGCAAGAAGACTATCATTTGAGGGGAATGTACTTTAATCCAGCGAAGCAGTCACCTGTGAAGAGAGTGCAGACACGGTTAGCTTGAGTCAAGTGATTGCCTTAATAATATATTTTGTCAAGGATCTACAGAAATTTAACGTGTGAAATAAATTAAAGTAAATGTGCTTACTATATTTTAATTGTAGTTTAAATACTTAATTTGCTTTGCAAGGATCCAAGAGCTATCAACATCTTGTTTGGACGTCTTCTCCTTCAGCTTCTCTACAACTGCTTGTTGTAAAAAAATTGCTTTCTCAAGACACCCAGTGGTGATGCAGATGAGTCTGCACAACATTTTGATATTTGCTGTGCTGTAAAAGAATTGCCCAAAAATCGTG
The DNA here is from genome assembly GCF_038048845.1 of Mixophyes fleayi. Taxonomy (NCBI): domain Eukaryota; kingdom Metazoa; phylum Chordata; class Amphibia; order Anura; family Limnodynastidae; genus Mixophyes; species Mixophyes fleayi. The sequence goes on from NC_134402.1 coordinate 199,707,377, forward strand.
ACAGCTCTGCCCTAAAATCAACTAGTAATTCCATTTGAAAGGCCATTATCGGCAATTACATCATACTACACAGACTTCTATGATGGTGGGATGATTTAGTATTATTGAGGAAGATTATCACTAAACCCTGCCACCTCTCCTATTTCTGAGTGAGCTATGGTACAATAAAATGTAACTGCAGATTTAGACCAAGACTGTCAGCCCTATTATTTCTATTTCAGCAATTACAATTAGCAATGGAGCTCTTCTCTTTGGGTGTTACCTATATAATGCAGTATAATTTGCCTGCAAATTTTACAGACAAGCCTGCTTGTCTTCCTCTTCATCAATGACTCTTAGCAATTTAGCACTCGTCTTTGGGTGTATATTACACCCAAACCTTATTAGTGCAAATTAGGAAAAATACAGTTTAATCCCTGCTAGGCCATCCACCATCCTTTGCATGTTAATAGTAGGATTGGTTGGAGTTATGGGCAAAGTCACACATTTTTTTGTCAAATCCTTCAAACCAGCCCAGATGTCAAACTGTTGTGGTCTGCCACTTGCGTCATCCCTGCTTGTGTTTTGAAAGTGCAAATTGGTGCCAGAACCTCACGTGCCAGAACTGCTGCCAATGGTGCCACACTGCTACCTCTGGTGCAGGACTTACACAATCAACCGCATTCTCATCAGCGCCCTCGTCGGCTACCCAAATCTCCCCCTCATCCTCTTCTAATTCCAAAGTGTCATCCTCACTTGGTGTATCACCGGCTACACTCGGGCTGTTCAGGCAAACATCAGCAGAACTGCTGAAAGGGCCCTTCTTTATGGGTGCATTATCAGAATGCTCACGATTAGACATACCACTGGTGGATGGACTCTCCACAGGGATTGGTGTCATTTCTGATTCTGAGCATACATTATCCTCTAATGCCTTACTGTTTTCTTGCAGCTCGGCTTTGACGCGTAACAGTAGTTGTGCACCACTTTTAGACTCTAAATTACTTGGTCTTGCTTGGTCATGAGTGACCGTACAAGAAGAAGGCTCAGTAACATTTTTTGATCTGCCACTAATAGTGAAAGGCGAAGGCCACATTCTTTCTTTGTCACTGCGTGTGTAGAATGGCATGTTGGCAATTTTTTTTTTATCGACAGTTAACTTTTCCTCAGTTACACTACTTTTTCGCTTCAACACGGCACATTTTTTTTTGGTGTGTGTTTTTTTCCCTGATTTCAATATACTATGTACTTTTACATAGGCTTTAACAGATGATTAGGACTGGTGCCAGCACCTGCTTGCTGATTCTGCTCATATGTGGACTGCTTTGAATCCATTTTAATGAGCCCAAACCACTTGTAGTGCAAAATATTGTATTAGATAGATACTGCTGACAAATATGGCTTTTTATGACAGCCAGAAAAATTAGTGTAAAACACTGGGGAATATGGGACACCCCAAATCACTTGTAGTGCAAAATATTGTATTAGATAGATAGTGGTGACAAATATGGCTTTTTTTTGACAGCCAGAAAAATTAGTGTAAAACACTGGGGAATAATGGACACCCCAAATCACTTGTAGTGCAAAATATTGTATTAGATAGATAGTGCTGACAAATATGGCTTTTTTTGACAGCCAGAAAAATTTGTGTAAAACACTGGGGAATATTGGACACCCCAAATCACTTGTAGTGCAAAATATTGTTTTAGATAGATACTGATGACAAATATGACTTTTTTGAACAGCCAAATAAATTAGTGTAAAACACTGGGGAATATGGGACACCTCAAAGCACTTGTAGTGCAAAAAATGTAAAAATAAGCCTCTTCTATCCTCCTCTCTTCCTGCTCTAACAATTGTTAATAGAATTTGAATTAATAATAGAATTGAATAGATTAGAAATAAAAGAATAATACAAAGAATAAAGTGTGCAATTATTGCTCTGTCCCTGCTCTAATTCAGCCTGTGACCTAACCCTGCTCTCTCCCTCTGTCAAATGGCGATGGATTGCTGTGGAGGCGGCTATTTATGCTTTTTAAATCTTGCGAGAACCGAGCTCAGAAATACGAATACGTCACAATGATGATTTGCCTCGATTTCTATACCGAACGGGCGGGAGAGTACCGAGCCAAGCAGGATAGGATAGGCGATAGGAGAAGTTCGGGTGGGTTCGGATCTCAGGAAACCGAGCCCGCCCATCTCTAGAAACTATCCACATGCTCATATACACTATATATATTCAGATATAAAGCATATCACATATCACATCATCTCATCCCACCTATCATCAATAGAAACTTCAGCTATCTCACGCAAACCTCAGCTACCTTATGTAGAAACATGAAAACATTTGATATGTAAATAGGCTAGCTTCTTTTGAGCCTAAAACTGATTTTACTACTTTGTAATGTCAAACATGACAGATTCTTAAACATGTCGTTTGAGATATATAGCAAACATGGCTGAAACTCAAACAGAGGCAAAAGTGTCAGAAAATGTAATATCCCTATCAATGAGTCCCATAAATATTTGGTTGGTTTTGGTTGGGGAGGGCCAGAATGGGAGCAAAGAGCAGCCCTAGCATAATAACTAAGGCTGCTGCAGCAAACTGTGCATTCTAAAATAAAAGTATCTACCTGAGTCTTTCTAAATTGCACAACAGGGCATTTCGAGCTGGAGTTGCACTCTAAAAGATGCACTCAAATAAAGCATACGGGCTTGTTTATGTTGAGTGGGACAAGCCTAAAGATGTGTGCAACTCAAATGCAGTAGCTTTTGCATCAAATTTACACTTGCCATACAAATGTGTAGACTTACGCATAATCATAGCGTAGAGATGTGATTTGACAATGTTAGTACCACCAAACACCAACACCAAAGTCATATTACCCTATTTGTTCACAATATAATAATCATAATAGTAATGAAGTATCATTTACACAAGAGAGAAATTTGTATGGACTGCTATTAATAATGTCAAATTCACATTTTCCATATAAAATTAAATTTAATACGAATACTTCCACAGCTATTGTTTAGCCCTTTAAATATCCAAAGGATTCCTGCAGTTTTCCAAATTGAAATGACAAATAAATATTCAAATAGACAGTCACTACTCAATATAATACAAGTTAACCCGAGCATGATACTCATGCATTCTAGTCAAATCAAGCTACTTAAGGTGTTAAAAAGGTTCTTGTCATGCATTTGGGGCTAGGCCAGGCCTCCTCAGGGGAAGAGCGTTACTTCCCGACGTAAGCGCCCTTTTTTAACGTGGTTTTGTTCACATGTCACCACCTCATCATTCTTCTCCATTACCTCATCCTTCATTTTCATCTCCACATCCTTAATCTCCATTGTCTTACTGTTCTAAAACCTCTCGATACACAATGTTTCTGCTAAACACCTTATTGCTGTGCTCAATCAGTCTTCCTTGAAGGGCAGTATTCATAACCTGCACTTTCACATCACTGCTTCCCTGTAGTCGAGAAAATGCGACATACAATTGTCCATGACCAAACACAGGCTCTGGTAAATAAATACCCACATGGTCAAGAGTTTGAGCACTCAACTGGTAAATTTAGCCTTTACTACCCCTCCCACGGGGGGAAGGGAGGATGATGGAAGTTAACTGACTTCACTATTTTAATTTTTTTGTCAAATAATGTCAGTATACCAAATTTCAGGTCAATTGGATGAGCCCTTTCTGAGAAAATAGTTTTTTCTACACACACACACACACACTAACACACACCGCTAGGCTTATATATATTAGATAGGCCCGATGCTAATGAATTAAGTATGATCAGTTGAAGAGGTCAACACACAAGCAGCCAACCAGAAGCAACTAGATAGTGCTGCTGATGGTCATCATCATTATCGTGTATCATTGCACCAGGCCTCTAGTAACAGCAAGAGATACACCTCCTAAGAGGCATATCTGGAGATGCAATTTCGTTATGTTGCATATAAATGCGCATGCCCTTACTGTGCTCAGATTATACTTGCCCACCCCTGCATGCCCCTTTCCTCCTCTCCAGGCACAAGAGGATATAAGTCAATAATACACAAACATCTATATAGGGATGACTTTTTGGTGCTCGTGGAAGAATATGGAAATATGTACCTTGAAGCGGAGATTGGAGCTTTTGTTCTATCTTGTCTTCTCCTTTTAATCTCTGTGACTCTTCTCAACATCATATCTTACATTTACCCATTCATGCCCTCACATATTAATTGTTTGCTGTCCCATATCTGAAGACATATGGAATTTCAAGCAAATTCGAGTTTCACAACATAACAGGCCAGCCGATATGAGAAGTAACAGCAATATAATCTTAGAGTTTTGCTTTTGCTTTGCGAATCCAGAGAATGTCATTCAGCACTATAATGGTATATATAATTTGCTGGATTTATATTATATGAGAAGAGCTGGGGTAGGACTGGAAACACTTATGCCAAATTCCACAGGCGAAATGTGCACAATTTTGTAACCCAATTAGAATATTTTGCAGAACAATTTTGAAAATGTTGCTCATCTCTAGCCATGTCCATTGTATGTTTTCCAATATATGCTATTCAAATTACACTTGTCTGCGTATAACTATTTTAGGGAGCCAGACCTATGTTAAACCATAATTGCCTAGTTACCTGAAATGTCTGTGAAACTTCCAAATTAAGGTGAAAATGCCCAGATGGTGAGTGAAAATGCCTAGCTTCATTGTACACCTAACCCCCACCATTTTATGGCACAAATTTACATCCTTAAGAATTAACTAGAGTTAGGGCAACCTATTAAAACCTATTAAAAAATAATCAGCTCATCGATGTTCATATAAGACTCATGAGTCTAAGTATTGATAAGTCCAATATCTCAAGCCACTAGTATGCGAAGTTCCTCTGGAAAGGCTGGGAACTCAGAGGCTGTCTTCTATGTGTATAAAGACTATGGAGTTCACAATGTATTTCAGATGACATCCTGTGTATGTCCAAAGGAATCAAACAAGACCCAATGCGTTTTCTCTGGCTTCAACTTCATCATGAAGGAGATTTATTAATTCTTAAACTCATGAGTCTTATGTGAATAATAATAAACTATTTATTGCATGCATTATTACATGTATTATACACATTGTGAAGACATTTGTTGTATTGCTTTCATTCATTTTTGTTATATCAATAAAGTATTATTATGATATTTTTTAAGTATGGTTAAATACATTAAAACCTATTAATGCTATAATCATTTTAAAAAATTTTTTTAGCAATTTTCTTTAAGAAATACATTAATCATGATGTTATTAGGGATGTGCACCGGCGTTGGTGTCTCGTGTTTTGTGTTTTGGATTTGGATTTTCTTGAGGTTTTGGGTTCGGATTTGTTTCGCAAAACACCTGCCGAAAGGTTTTGGTTCGGATTTAAGGTTTTGGATTCAGATTTTTTTTTAAAAAAGCATAAAAAGTTCAAAAATCAAGTTTTTGGGCTTATTTTCACTCCCACGCTATTATTAACCTCAATAACATTCAATAACAATCATTTCCACTAATTTACAGTGTATTCTGAATACCTCACAATATTGTTATTAGTCCAAAACGTTGCAACGAGGTATCTTTCTAGACTGCGTAGTGGAGTGGTCCCCACAATATAATAAGAAAACCATCAACTGGTCTTAATTACACAAAAAATTGTATCTGGACTGCGTAGAGGAGTGGTCACCACAATATAATAAGAAAACCATCAACTGGTGTTAATTACACCAAAAATTGTATCTGGACTGCATAGAGGAGTGGTCACCACAATATAATTTAAAAACCCTCAAATGGTCTGAATCCCACCAAAAATTGTACCTGGACTGCGTAGAGGAGTGGTCACCACAAAATAATAAGAAAACCATCAACTGGTGTTAATTACACCAAAAATTGTATCTGGACTGCATAGAGGAGTGGTCACCACAATATAATTTAAAAACCCTCAAATGGTCTGAATCCCACCAAAAATTGTACCTGGACTGCGTAGAGGAGTGGTCACCACAATATAATAAGAAAACCATCAACTGGTCTTAATTAAAGCAAAAATTGTATCTGGACTGCGTAGAGGAGTGGTCACCACAATATAATTTAAAAACCCTCAAATGGTCTGAATCCCACCAAATATTGTACCTGGACTGCGTAGAGGAGGGGTCACCACAATTTAATAAGAAAACCATCAACTGGTCTTAATTACACCAAACATTGTACCTGGACTGCGTGGAGTAGTGGTCACCACAATATAATAAGAAAACCATCAACTGGAGTTAAGTACACCAAAAATTGTACCTGGACTGCGTAGAGGAGTGGTCACCACAATATAATTTAAAAACCCTCAAATGGTCTGAATCCCACCAAAAATTGTACCTGGACTGCGTAGAGGAGTGGTCACCACAATACAATAAGAAAACCATCAACTGGTCTTAATTACACCAAAAATTGTATCTGGACTACGTAGAGGAGTGGTCACCACAATATAATTTAAAAACCCTCAAATGGTCTGAATCCCACCAAAAATTGTACCTGGACTGCGTAGAGGAGTGGTCACCACAAAAGAATAAGAAAACCATCAACTGGTCTTAATTAAACCAAAAATTGTATCTGGACTGCGTAGAGGAGTGGTCACCACAATATAATTAAAAAACCCTCAAATGGTCTGAATCCCACCAAAAATTGTATCTGGACTGCGTAGAGGAGTGGTCACCACAATATAATTTAAAAACCCTCAAATGGTCTGAATCCCAACAAAAATTGTACCTGGACTGCGTAGAGGAGTGGTCACCATAATATAATAAGAAAACCATCAACTGGTCTTAATTACACCAAAAATTATATCTGGACTGCATAGAGGAGTGGTCACCACAATATAATTTAAAAACCCTCAAATGGTCTGAATCCCACCAAAAATTGTACCTGGACTGCGTAGAGGAGTGGTCACCATAATATAATAAGAAAACCATCAACTGGTCTTAATTACACCAAAAATTGTATTTGGACTGCATAGAGGAGTGGTCACCACAATATAATTTAAAAACCCTCAAATGGTCTGAATCCCATTAAAAAATGTACCTGGACTGCGTAGAAGAGTGGTCACCACAATATAATAAGAAAACCATCAACTGGTGTTAATTACACCAAAAATTGTATCTGGACTGCGTAGAGGAGTGGTCACCACAATATAATTTAAAAACCCTCAAATGGTCTGAATCTTACCAAAAATTGTACCTGGACTGCGTAGAGGAGTGGTCCCTACAATATAATTAAAAAACCCTTAAATGGTCTGAATCCCACCAAAAATTGTATCAGGACTGCGTAGAGGAGTGGTCACCACAATATAATAAGAAAACCATCAACTGGTCTTAATTACACCAAAAATTGTATCTGGACTGCGTAGAGAAGTGGTCACCACAATATAATTTAAAAACCCTCAAATGGTCTGAATCCCACCAAAAATTGTATCAGGACTGCGTAGAGGAGTGGTCACCACAATAGAATAAGAAAACCATCAACTGGTGTTAATTACACCAAAAATTGTATCTGGACTGCGTAGAGGAGTGGTCACCACAATAGAATAAGAAAACCATCAACTGGTGTTAATTACACCAAAAATTGTATCTGGACTGCGTAGAGGAGTGGTCACCACAATATAATTAGAAAACCATCAACTAGTCTTAATTACACCAAAAATTGTACCTGGACTGCGTAGAGGAGTGGTCACCACAATATAATAAGAAAACCATCAACTGGTGTTAATTACACCAAAAATTGTATCTGCACTGCCTAGAGGAGTGGTCACCACAATATAATTTAAAAACCCTCAAATGGTCTGAATCCCACCAAAAATTGTATCAGGACTGCGTAGAGGAGTGGTCACCACAATAGAATAAGAAAACCATCAACTGGTGTTAATTACACCAAAAATTGTATCTGGACTGCGTAGAGGAGTGGTCACCACAATAGAATAAGAAAACCATCAACTGGTGTTAATTACACCAAAAATTGTATCTGGACTGCGTAGAGGAGTGGTCACCACAATATAATTAGAAAACCATCAACTAGTCTTAATTACACCAAAAATTGTACCTGGACTGCGTAGAGGAGTGGTCACCACAATAGAATAAGAAAACCATCAACTGGTGTTAATTACACCAAAAATTGTATCTGGACTGCGTAGAGGAGTGGTCACCACAATAGAATAAGAAAACCATCAACTGGTGTTTATTACACCAAAAATTGTATCTGGACTGCGTAGAGGAGTGGTCACCACAATATAATTAGAAAACCATCAACTAGTCTTAATTACACCAAAAATTGTATCTGGACTGCCTAGAGGAGTGGTCACCACAATATAATTTAAAAACCCTCAAATGGTCTGAATCTCACCAAAAATTGTACCTGGACTGCATAGAAGAGTGGTCACCACAATATAATAAGAAAACCATCAACTGGTGTTAATTACACCAAAAATTGTATCTGGACTGCCTAGAGGAGTGGTCACCACAATATAATTTAAAAACCCTCAAATGGTCTGAAGCCCACCAAAAATTGTACCTGGACTGCGTAGAAGAGTGGTCACCATAATATAATAAGAAAACCATCAACTGGTGTTAATTACACCAAAAATTGTACCTGGACTGCATAGAGGAGTGGTCACCACAATATAATTTAAAAACCCTCAAATGGTCTGAATCCCACCAAAAATTGTACCTGGACTGCCTAGAGGAGTGGTCACCACAATAGAATAAGAAAACCATCAACTGGTGTTAATTACACCAAAAATTGTACCTGGACTGCGTAGAGGAGTGGTCACCACAATATAATAAGAAAACCCTCAAATGGTCTGAATCCCACCAAAAATTGTATCAGGACTGCGTAGAGGAGTGGTCACCACAATATAATTAAAAAACCCTCAAATGGTCTGAATCCCACCACAAAATGTACCTGGACTGCATAGAGGAGTGGTCACCACAATATAATAAGAAAACCATCAACTGGTCTTAATTACACCAAAAATTGTACCTGGACTGCGTAGAGGAGTGGTCTCCACAATATAATAAGAAAACCATCAACCTGTGTTTATTACACCAAAAATTGTACCTGGACTGCGTAGAGGAGTGGTCACCACAATATAATAAGCAAACCATCAACTGGTCTTAATTACACCAAAAATTGTACCTGGACTGCGTAGAGGAGTGGTCACCACAATAGAATAAGAAAACCATCAACTGGTGTTAATTACACCAAAAATTGTATCTGGACTGCGTAGAGGAGTGGTCACCACAATATAATAAGAAAACCATCAACTGGTCTTAATTACACCAAAAATTGTATCTGGACTGCGTAGAGCAGTGGTCACCACAATATAATTTAAAAACCCTCAAATGGTCTGAATCCCACCAAAAATTGTACCTGGACTGCGTTGAGGAGTGGTCACCACAATATAATAAGAAAATTATCAACTGGTCTTAATTACACCAAAAATTGTATCTGGACTGCATAGAGGAGTGTTCACCACAATATAATTTAAAAACCCTCAAATGGTCTGAATCCCACCAAAAATTGTACCTGGACTGCGTAGAAGAGTGGTCACCACAATTTAATAAGAAAACCATCAACTGGTCTTAATTACACCAAAAATTGTATCTGGACTGTGTAGAGGAGTGGTCACCACAATATAATTTAAAAACCCTCAAATGGTCTGAATCCCACCAAAAAATGTATCAGGACTGCGTAGAGGAGTGGTCACCACAATAGAATAAGAAAACCATCAACTGGTGTTAATTACACCAAAAATTGTATCTGGACTGCGTAGAGGAGTGGTCACCACAATAGAATAAGAAAACCATCAACTGGTGTTAATTACACCAAAAATTGTATCTGCACTGCCTAGAGGAGTGGTCACCACAATATAATTTAAAAACCCTCAAATGGTCTGAATCCCACCAAAAATTGTATCAGGACTGCGTAGAGGAGTGGTCACCACAATAGAATAAGAAAACCATCAACTGGTGTTAATTACACCAAAAATTGTATCTGGACTGCGTAGAGGAGTGGTCACCACAATAGAATAAGAAAACCATCAACTGGTGTTAATTACACCAAAAATTGTATCTGGACTGCGTAGAGGAGTGGTCACCACAATATAATTAGAAAACCATCAACTAGTCTTAATTACACCAAAAATTGTACCTGGACTGCGTAGAGGAGTGGTCACCACAATAGAATAAGAAAACCATCAACTGGTGTTAATTACACCAAAAATTGTATCTGGACTGCGTAGAGGAGTGGTCACCACAATAGAATAAGAAAACCATCAACTGGTGTTTATTACACCAAAAATTGTATCTGGACTGCGTAGAGGAGTGGTCACCACAATATAATTAGAAAACCATCAACTAGTCTTAATTACACCAAAAATTGTATCTGGACTGCCTAGAGGAGTGGTCACCACAATATAATTTAAAAACCCTCAAATGGTCTGAATCTCACCAAAAATTGTACCTGGACTGCATAGAAGAGTGGTCACCACAATATAATAAGAAAACCATCAACTGGTGTTAATTACACCAAAAATTGTATCTGGACTGCCTAGAGGAGTGGTCACCACAATATAATTTAAAAACCCTCAAATGGTCTGAAGCCCACCAAAAATTGTACCTGGACTGCGTAGAAGAGTGGTCACCATAATATAATAAGAAAACCATCAACTGGTGTTAATTACACCAAAAATTGTACCTGGACTGCATAGAGGAGTGGTCACCACAATATAATTTAAAAACCCTCAAATGGTCTGAATCCCACCAAAAATTGTACCTGGACTGCCTAGAGGAGTGGTCACCACAATAGAATAAGAAAACCATCAACTGGTGTTAATTACACCAAAAATTGTACCTGGACTGCGTAGAGGAGTGGTCACCACAATATAATAAGAAAACCCTCAAATGGTCTGAATCCCACCAAAAATTGTATCAGGACTGCGTAGAGGAGTGGTCACCACAATATAATTAAAAAACCCTCAAATGGTCTGAATCCCACCACAAAATGTACCTGGACTGCATAGAGGAGTGGTCACCACAATATAATAAGAAAACCATCAACTGGTCTTAATTACACCAAAAATTGTACCTGGACTGCGTAGAGGAGTGGTCTCCACAATATAATAAGAAAACCATCAACCTGTGTTTATTACACCAAAAATTGTACCTGGACTGCGTAGAGGAGTGGTCACCACAATATAATAAGCAAACCATCAACTGGTCTTAATTACACCAAAAATTGTACCTGGACTGCGTAGAGGAGTGGTCACCACAATAGAATAAGAAAACCATCAACTGGTGTTAATTACACCAAAAATTGTATCTGGACTGCGTAGAGGAGTGGTCACCACAATATAATAAGAAAACCATCAACTGGTCTTAATTACACCAAAAATTGTATCTGGACTGCGTAGAGCAGTGGTCACCACAATATAATTTAAAAACCCTCAAATGGTCTGAATCCCACCAAAAATTGTACCTGGACTGCGTTGAGGAGTGGTCACCACAATATAATAAGAAAATTATCAACTGGTCTTAATTACACCAAAAATTGTATCTGGACTGCATAGAGGAGTGTTCACCACAATATAATTTAAAAACCCTCAAATGGTCTGAATCCCACCAAAAATTGTACCTGGACTGCGTAGAAGAGTGGTCACCACAATTTAATAAGAAAACCATCAACTGGTCTTAATTACACCAAAAATTGTACCTGGACTGCGTGGAGGAGTGGTCACCACAATATAATAAGAAAACCATCAACTGGTGTTAATTACACCAAAAATTGTACCTGGACTGCGTAGAGGAGTGGTCACCACAATATAATTTAAAAACCCTCAAATGGTCTGAATCCCACCAAAAATTTTACCTGGACTGCGTAGAGGAGTGGTCACCACAATATAATAAGAAAACCATCAACTGGTGTTAATTACACCAAAAATTGTATCTGTACTGCGTAGAGGAGTGGTCACCACAATATAATTTAAAAACCCTCAAATGGTCAGAATCCCACCAAAAATTGTACCTGGACTGCGTAGAGGAGTGGTCACCACAATATAATAGGAAAACCATCAACTGGTCTTAATTACACCAAAAATTGTATCTGGACTGAGTAGAGGAGTGGTCACCACAATATAATTAAAAAACCCTCAAATGGTCTGAATCCCACCAAAAATTGTATCTGGACTGCGTAGAGGAGTGGTCACCACAATATAATTTAAAAACCCTCAAATGGTCTGAATCCCACCAAAAATTGTACCTGGACTGCATAGAGGAGTGGTCACCACAATATAAGAAGAAAACCATCAACTGGTCTTAATTACACCAAAAATTGTATCTGGACTGCGTAGAGGAGTGGTCACCACAATATAATTTAAAAACCCTCAAATGGTCTGAATCCCACCAAAAATTGTACCTGGAATGCGTAGAGGAGTTGTCACCACAATATAATTTAAAAACCCTCAAATGGTCTGAATCCCACCAAAAATTGTACCTGGACTGCGTAGAGGAGTGGTCACCACAATATAATAATAAAACCATCAACTGGTCTTAATTACACCAAAAATTGTACCTGGACTGCGTAGAGGAGTGGTCACCACAATATAATAAGAAAACCATCAACTGGTATTTATTACACCAAAATTTGTGTCTGGACTGCGTAGATGAGTGGTCATCACAATATAATTTAAAAACCCTCAAATGGTCTGAATCCCACCAAAAATTGTACCTGGACTGCGTAGAGGAGTGGTCACCACAATATAATAAGAAAACCATCAACTGGTCTTAATTACACCAAAAAGTGTATCTGGACTGCGTAGAGGAGTGGTCACCACAAAATAATTTAAAAACCCTCAAATGGTCTGAATCCCACCAAAAATTGTACCTAGACTGTGTAGAGGAGTGGTCACCACAATATAATAAGAAAACCATCAACTGGTCTTAATTACACCCAAAATTGTACGTGGACTGTGGACTGCGTAGATTAGTGGTCACCACAATATAATAAGAAAACCATCAACTGGTGTTAATTACACCAAAAATTGTACCTGGACTGCGTAGAGGAGTGGTCACCACAATATAATTTAAAAACCCTCAAATGGTCTGAATCCCACCAAAAATTGTACCTGGACTGCGTAGAGGAGTGGTCACCACAATATAATAAGAAAACCCTCAAATGGTCTGAATCCCACCAAAAATTGTACCTGGACTGCGTAGAGGAGTGGTCACCACAATATAATAAAGAAAACCATCAAATGGTCTTAATTACACCAAAAATTGTACCTGGACTGCGTAGAGGAGTGGTCACCACAATATAATTTAAAAACCCTCAAATGGTCTGAATCCCACCAAAAATTGTACCTGGACTGCGTAGAGGAGTGGTCACTACAATATAATTTAAAAACCCTTAAATGGTCTGAATACCACCAAAAATTGTACCTGGACTGCGTAGAGGAGTGGTCACCACAATATAATTTAAAAACCCTCAAATGGTCTGAATCCCACCAAAAATTGTACCTGGACTGCGTAGAGGAGTGGTCAGCACAATATAATAAGAAAACCATCAACTGGTGTTAATTACACCAAAAATTGTACCTGGACTGCGTAGAGGAGTGGTCACCACAATATAATTTAAAAACCCTTAAATGGTCTGAATCCCACCAAAAAATGTACCTGGACTGCGTAGAGGAGTGGTCACCACAATATAATAAGAAAACCATCAACTGGTGTTAATTACACCAAAAATTGTACCTGACTGCGTAGAGGAGTGTTCACCACAATATATTTTAAAAACCCTGAAATGGTCTGAATCCCACCAAAAATTGTATCTGAACTGCGTAGAGGAGGGGTCACCACAATATAATTTAAAAACCCTCAAATGGTCTGAATCCCACCAAAAATTGTACCTGGACTGCGTAGAGGAGTGGTCACCACAATATAATAAGAAAACCATCAACTGGTCTTAATTACACCCAAAATTTTACCTGGACTGCCTAGAGGAGTGGTCACCACAATAGAATAAGAAAACCATCAACTGGTGTTAATTACACCAAAAATTGTATCTGGACTGCGTATAGGAGTGGTCACCACAATATAATAAGAAAACCATCAACTGGTCTTAATTACACCAAAAATTGTATCTGGACTGCGTAGAGGAGTGGTCCCTACAATATAATTAAAAAACCCTTTAAATGGTCTGAATCCCACCAAAAATTGTATCAGGACTGCGTAGAGGAGTGGTCAACACAATTTAATTAAAAACCCTCAAATGGTCTGAATCCCACCAAAAAATGTACCTGGACTGCATAGAGGAGTGGTCACCACAATATAATAAGAAAACCATCAACTGGTCTTAATTAAACCAAAAAATTGTACCTGGACTGCGTAGAGGAGTGGTCACCACAATATAATAAGAAAACCATCAACACGTATTAATTACACCAAAAATTGTATCTGGACTGCGTAGAGGAGTGGTCACCACAATATAATTTAAAAACCCTCAAATGGTCTGAATCCCACCAAAAATTGTACCTGGACTGCGTAGAGGAGTGGTCACCACAATATAATAAGAAAACCATCAACTGGTCTTAATTACACCCAAAATTGTATCTGGACTGCTTAGAGGAGTGGTCACAACAATATAATTTAAAAACCCTCAAATGGTCTGAATCCCACCAAAAAATGTACCTGGACTGTGTAGAGGAGTGGTCACCACAATATAATAAGAAAACCATCAACTGGTGTTAATTACACCAAAAATTGTACCTGGACTGCCTAGAGGAGTGGTCACAACAATATAATTTAAAAACCCTCAAATGGTCTGCATCCCACAAAAATTGTACCTGGACTGCGTAGAGGAGTGGTCACCACAATATAATTTAAAAACCCTCAAATGGTCTGAATCCCACCAAAAAATGTACCTGGACTGCATAGAGGTGTGGTCACCACAATATAATAAGAAAACCATCAACTGGTGTTAATTACACCAAAAATTGTATCTGGACTACGTAGAGGAGTGGTCACCACAATATAATTTAAAAACCTACAAATGGTCTGAATCCCACCAAAAATTGTACCTGGACTGCGTAGAGGAGTGGTCACCACAATAGAATAAGAAAACCATCAACTGGTGTTAATTACACCAAAAATTGTATCTGGACTGCGTAGAGGAGTGGTCACCACAATATAATAAGAAAACCATCAACTGGTGTTAATTACACCAAAAATTGTACCTGGACTGCGTAGAGGAGTGGTCACCACAATATAGTAAGGAAACCATCAACTGGTCTTAATTACACCAAAAATTGTATCTGGACTGTGTAGAGGATTGGTCACCACAATAGAATGAGAAAACCATCAACTGGTGTTAATTGCACCAAAAATTGTATCTGGACTGCGTAGAGGAGTGGTCCCTACAATATAATTAAAAAACCCTCAAATGGTCTGAATCCCACCGAAAATTGTACCTGGAATGCGTAGAGGAGTGGTCACCACAATATAATAAGAAAACCATCAACTGGTTTTAATTACACCAAAAATTGTATCAGGACTGCGTAGAGGAGTGGTCACCACAATATAATTTAAAAACCCTCAAATGGTCTGAATCCCACCAAAAATTATACCTGGACTGCATAGAGGAGTGGTCACCACAATATAATAAGAAAACCATCAACTGGTCTTAATTACACCAAAAATTGTATCTGGACTGCGTAGAGGAGTGGACACCACAATATAATAGGAAAACCATCAATTGGTCTTTATTACACTAAAAATTGTATCTGGACTGTGTAGAGGAGTGGTCACCACAATATAATAAGAAAACCATCAACTGGTCTTAATTACACCCAAAATTGTATCTGGACTGCTTAGAGGAGTGGTCACCACAATATAATTTAAAAACCCTCAAATGGTCTGAATCCCACCAAAAAATGTACCTCGACTGCATAGAGGAGTGGTTACCACAATATAATAAGAAAACCATCAACTGGTCTTAATTACACCCAAAATTGTATCTGGACTGCGTAGAGGAGTGGTCCCTACAATATAATTAAAAAACCCTCAAATGG